>NW_028323304.1:0-64964 GCF_984573655.1 Nuphar pumila | reverse complement strand
TGTCCATGTGGATGCGGTAGTGTTGTACAAAGATACATCATAGATGTCCTTGACTGTGCCTTGCATGATTTTCAGTTGGTTTGCTTAGTTTGAGTCTGCGTTCATGCAATGCTTCGCCATATTGTTTGCCACCCCGGTTTAGTCCCTTAAAATCATGCATTTCCAGGCATCTGGACCCGCAAATCACACGGTCTGGCCAAGCGCTGTGTTGGTTTGAACCAGCTAGCATTGCCCACCCAGACCAGCCATGGCAGTCTCGCCCGCTGCTGATGCCGGCCTTCAGTTGGTCTGGCTTGGATTTTTCATTCCATCTGTGAAAGCTCCTTGAGGGAATGCAGGAAGATGGCCTTGTAAGCAGCAACGCCACATCCAAGCCCCTTTGCGAATAGCTGCGCAAGCTCAGTCTGCACTTTCGTATCAGCCATCACTCCAGCCTCATTCCGTGATCAAGTGGATTATCAGTTTTGGCATGCAGCCTGTGTGGTACCATAGACGATAAGCAAACGCTCTAGAGCTCGTGGGCACAAACCCTTGTGGGATTGTGCATAATTCAGCCCCCTATTGCATTCAGACTGCGTTATCACCTCACACCACGACGTACTACTCAATGGAGACGCGTGAGATTGTTAGTGCGGTGCGGCACGCCTGGAGGCAACAGGGGTCATGGTAGATGGCTGGAGGTGCCCTTTTGTGAGCACCCTGAAGGCTTGCAGAGTTGAGGGTGGACAAGACCTGACAAGTTCAATTGATGACGATTGTGAAGTGGCACTCTTGCCAGGGCCTTGACGAGGCTTCGCGCAAGAGTTCTTCTCTTGTGTGGCTAGATAGGCAGCTGTCTCAGACAACACAAGTGCCTTGTTACCATGCAATCCGGGCAACCACACGAGTGCTGCCCGGAAACCCCAAAAAGGTAGGACAACCTTTCTTCTGTCATGTACGATCATTTAGCAAAAATGCGTTTCACTCGTCTGCGCCGGGCGTCCAAAGGAGGGGATCCCATTGTGTGCTGGCACATGGCACAGGTTCATTGACTGGGCCATTAGCAGCTAATATGGGAGAGATAACGTAAAAGTGGTGCCGCTTCAGTTGGGCCATGGCACTCCAGTGTTTTGTGGCACCTTTCGCCAGAATTTCCGGAATATGGTCCGCTTTCACGGCGAAGCAGTGAGATTTGCCCAGCTGAAGCATGTCACAGCTTTCATGATTACTGTAGTCTACAATAACAGCGATGGAAAGCAGACGAGATGAAGCTGCACGTGTACGAGGAGCGCCTGTCAGCTGAGCACAACAATTTGGTGTGCGATGAGAGCAGAATCGTCGGTGCGCATCCAAGACGTGTTTGTAAGAAATATGCGTTATTTCGTGAGCATCAGACTGTTGCGAGCGGGGTGCTTGCAAATGTCGTGGCACAGGCTGCTCTATTTGCTTGGTGCCACCAACTCATCAGCGAGTTTTTGCAGAAACAAAGCGTCACCAATACGGTTGCGAGGCTCACATTCCATTCTTTTTGGCTCTTCAGCAACTTATCAGTCATGAAGTGTTCTAACAGTACTTCAAGTAAGCCCCGCGTTTCGTTTCTTGGAAAGTAGCGCTGACACTGAGACAGAGTGAATCACCAATCTCAAACGCACACAGCCCGATTTCGAGAGCACTGTTGAAGAAACATGTTTCATGCATTGAGCTTCTCCATATTAAGTGGACACGCGGAGCCGGAGTGTAAATTATTCGGCATGAAACGAGGTTGCAAACCATAGCGTCCATGCTAGCGTCGTGTGCAATCTAACGCTGGAAAGTTCGGTGCGTACATGTGATTTACTTAAGAGGTCCCACTGTAATCCTAGAATGCAGTAAGCGTGCTTGCGATGTCAATGTAGTATGCTGTGATGTACTCGTTTGGAAGTACCAAACAGGCGTAAAAGTGGCTGGTCTCGCCACGAAAGCGCTCGCATTGCTATGAGTTTTACTTCTTTCTAATTTCTTTCGGCCCTATCGTCATGCGCGGCATCGTAAGGTTGCACTGAGTCAAACCCTGGCGCCGCACCAAATGGAGCGCCAAGCAAGTCTGGGACTCTCTGCCCCTTACATTTGCCAATAACAAATCAAATTTCTAGTACTTGGAACGTGAGTGCTTCCTCGCAATGTATCGCCAATGCCCTGGAATGTGTGCAAGCACATTGCAACTGGCGACATGTCCAGATACATCACCGATGCGCAGATGGCCATTGTCATTGGTAGTGATAGATTTCAAAAGTGATAGATTTCATCACTTGCGTGCATGACGTTGACGAGAGCGCGTGCTAAGCATTCAATTGACTTGAAGTTGTGTCGTCATCTGCTGCCACTCACACGTTCACAGGGCTATGGTCTCTTGGGTGAGGGTATGTGTAGATTAGCTCAGATCAATGCGTTTGTATGCAGGATGGCAGCATCACCCAACGTCTATGCGAAGAATCCATGTGATCGTTCCAAGCGAAAAAGTCCTCAACAACCCAAACACCCTCATGTCCCTTATGGAGCAGAGGCACGCCGGGTGGTTGAGGAGAGCAAAACTGGACTCATCCAAGATCGCACGAGAAGAGAACACAGATGGACCGGGGGACCACACTGCAGAGTTCGTGACAGCGGAGAACATGTTCAACTCCAAATCGCACTTGCTGCACGGCATCCTACATATGAACGGTTTTGGGCACCTTTGCCGGGTGAATGGTCGAGAAGGCGGTTCGACAAAGTACACAGGGAAGGAAATGATGGACGTGTGGGACGATATATGCTGTGTTCTCCGAGCTCGGCTTGTTTCGGTCGAGGATGTGAGTAACAAGTTGACCATGGAGCTCCGAGTTTTGCACACTCTTGCGTACGGGAGCACTTGGTGCGTCACCCAATTGCGTCTGCTGGACAGCAAATGCTAGGGCCGAATCTGATTCAGACATGAAAGCCTTCTTCGACGAACACAGTGCCTCTGCGACGTCTTTCCCAGGTGGGAGATGCTAGAAATCATCCATCCTTAGACAGGCTGTTCCTTTGTGTGCCAATGCTAATGCTGGCTGTATCCATCTGTTTGACCCCCTTTCTGTCCCCATGCATTTTCAGGCATCTGCAACATCAGCAAATCACGCCGTCTGGCGAATCTCTGTTCACGCCTTTCCTCTCTGAGAAGCCTCTATGTCCCCGTTCGGATGATTCGTCAGTGGCTGAGTGCTCGCTTGCATTCTCTGTATCACACGGAACTGTTTCAAAAAAAAGCTTGATGCACTTTAATTGTGCCGTGACACGTCCCCCTTACCAACATCTGTGCTTGCTTTGCTGTTTTGTGTCTCGGTACCAATGCTGAGATCCCGCTCAACTTTTTTTGTCGCCTACAGGTACGGTCGGTGGGGTACGACTTTGGACGCGGGCCGTACAATCTTGACGCCGCAAAATGGCAAGAAGCCGTGCACACCGCGCGGACCGTCCCGCTCAGCACGCTCATCGCGGAGGTCAGCACTCGCAAATCAGCGATCAGCAAAGTACTCTCCCGTTACGCCGGCAAGCGCCTCCTCAAGGCCGGAGCAGCACTCGCGCCTCCCGCCGCTGCAGACATGGTCACGCCCGAGGATGCATCAGCAGCAGCAGCGGCAGCGGCGGCTGCCGCTGAACCGGACAACGCACAAGCACAGGACGCGGTGGAGGGCGCCCCCCCAACCTCCGTGTTTGCCCCTGGATATCCAGGGGCAGAGGCGATGCAGATTGAAACGATCGCGCCTGCGCCCGCCGCGGATGCGCCCTGGGCCGAGGAGGGTGACCTGGTCCAGACCATGGGTGACCTCATCCGCACAATCTTCGACCTGCTTCGAAACCCTGAGGGCGCCCGGACCATTATGATCGCTACTGGCCTGGGGGGCGCCCGCCCAAGCTGCCCCCACAGTTCAAACCTGTAGCCGCGGCTGAGGAAGAGCCCCCCGCCCAGGCCCCCGAGGCGCTTCTTGCTGAGGTCAAAGTGGAAACCGACGTGAAGCCTCCGGACGCCAAGCGGGCCAAGGCAGCGGAGCCCGCCAAGGCGGAGGCCCAATGCAACGGGGGGCCAAAAGAGTCATCATCAAGAAGGGGGGGAGCGGCAAGCGAGGGAGCAGCAAGCGATGCGAGGTGGGCGTAGCTGCAGCTGCTGGACCTGAAGAGGGGCGCCTGCCTTTCGAGCGCCTTGAGATCGGCGGCAACCTAGCAGACCTCCCGGACTGGTCGGTGGTGGAGCTGGACGAGTCGATTGCGTCTGTCAAGGAGGCGAAGCTTGCCCAGCTTGTGCAGGTGCGAACCGCCAGATGATGCGCTGGAGCACGGCGTTGGCATAGTGTGACACATTGTGCGGCCGGGTCAGTGCATGGCATGTTGCGATCCTACCGGACCACCCTTGCATGTGCTCTCATCAATTGTGATCTTACTTATGGGGTGTCAGCGGCTGCGGCTGCTTTTGTTGGTGCAACAGTGGCCCGAATTTTTCAGATCTGCTCTGCATGAGTGTTCTGACTGTTGTGCTGCTCTGCCCGTCATTTAATGCAATGGGAAGTCAGCGGAACTCTTGCTGAACATTGCTATGTCTCAGGGCGGCCTTGCTATGCTTGGTTGGAGTTCGTGGGGGCTTGTTGCATGAGCAAGTGTGTACATCGTTCAGGTGATGCGTGCTGAGTGTGCCGGGAGCTGGGTGCCGCGAGCATGGGTGTGCGCGAAAGCGGTGGAGGAGGGCGTGTTCACCGAGGAAAAGGACGCCGAGCTGTTTGCTAATGTGATTCACGGCCACGGACTCTTCTATGGCGACCACGCTCTGCTCCGCTCAGACCTCCAGCCCTTGGTTCCGTGCATCTCACAATCCTGCCGGCCCAGGCCTACCGGAACATCCTCTCAGGGGCCTCTGTGCCTCCGTATGCTGACCTATTTGCCTCGAAGACAGGCTCCGCACGACCCAGCAAGGCAGGCGAAGCCCCTGCGCAGCCCCGCCCCACCGCCGCTCGCGCGGCCCCTGCCAAAGGCGTCGTTGTGAAGCCTAAGAAGGGAGTTAAATCAGTGCTGGTCCGATTCGGCAAGGCCGGCGGCGCAAAGGTGCCCTCCCCCGCCAAGGGCGCCCCCAAGGGCGTCCATGCGCCCGCAGACGCAAGCATGCCTGCCGTTGACCCGGTGCGAACGCGGAAGCGCAGCGGCCCTACGTCGGTGGCCCCCGACTTCCCCGCTGCGAGCGCTTCTCGCGGGACCCGTAACAAACGGAAACGGCATGAAAGTGTCAGCCCTTCGGACGATCTGGCGGGTGCAGATGCGGCACCTGCCCCCCCCCCCCCCCCCCCCCGCGTTTCTGCTCAAGGCGGCTCCAAGCGAGCGCGGAAACTGAGCGTGAGACAGCCGCCCCGCGCAGAGACCCCTGATCAGAAGACCTTCCCGCCGTTCTTTCCCTCCCCCCGCGCGTACTTCAGCCCTCGTCCGATGGACATCCCGAACTTTGCTCCCGAGGACCTGCAGGTGCCCGACAGCGAGCTGCCGATAGCGAGCTCCGATCCAGCACCGCTCGAAGGCGAGGTGACACGCAACTCCCGCAAGCTTGAGGACGGGAGGAACAGCCCGCCCAACACTCCCCCAGTGCTGTCGAGCTCGCTCCTCTATGCTGACTCAATCGAAGGTGAGGAACGGGCACTTCGTCTGCGGTCGCTACGTGTCAGGGGGCCGGCGACCACGCGCTCTGATGCTGCAGACGCCTCAATCCTGACTCCCACGGCGCCCTCAGGCACCCCTGCAGAGGCCCCCACAGGTGGCAAGGGCTCAGTTGGATCTACCCGCCGGGCCCGCTCTACAGCCGGGTCCACGAAAGCTGGCAGGAAGGAAAAACAGGCAGCCGAGGCAAAGGCCCCACCCGCGGTTGCATCCCCCGTCGCGGGACGCAAAGCCCCCGCCCACGCTCCCCTCGCGGCAGGCATTGTCTTGGACGTCGCAAAGACGCTGGAGTCCGGCTCTGCTTGGCTGCGGGGGAGCAACCTCGCGGAACGATGGCCGCCCATCAAGGGCGCTACCGCCGACGGGGGGGCTTCTTCGCGGCGGACAAGGGCCCTTGCACGGCGCCTCTCGGACTGCACCCAGTTGCAGGAGCGGTCACCTTCCACGCTGCGCAGCCAAACTCGCCGGGCGTCTTCCGTCCCACACGAGCTTCGTTCGTTCCCCTCCGACACCGCATCGCCCCGCATTGCGCCCCCGCGCGCAGCTGCGAGCAGCAAGCGCACGTCCACTGGTGCCTCGCCTGCAAGGGGGCGCCTCGCACCCGAAGCGCCCCCCCTCGAAGGGGTGCCTTGCGCGGACGGCGACGCCGCAGCAGGGCCCTCTGATCTTCAGGGCGTTTCGATCAGAATACCCGTGGAGTCCAACGCAGGTGCACTGATGAGCGCCATGCCTTCCACGATCGGCGATGCCGATGCGTCCGTCCCGCTGACGGACGACGCGACATCCGCGGAGGAAAACCCCATCCCCACATCCCCAGGCGCCAACGAGCGGCGGCCAGAGCGTGCCGAATTCGAACTGCAAGCCGAGGCTCGGCTGCAGGCGGACGATGCCCACGCACCAGGTGCCCCTCATGCCCCGCCCCACCCTCGCCCCCCCTCGCCGGCTCCCGAGCCGGCTGAGCCCAACTTGCAGCCCCCCCCTGAGCAGTTCGCGAGTGACTGTGCGGCCGAACAGAGCGCTGCGGCCAGCCAGGACGCTGTGGTCACTGCAGGACCGGAGTCTGACGCGCTCCCGCCGATTGACGCAGACGCTGCCAAAGTGGATGCTGCTGCACATGACCGCCCCCTCGGCGATGAGTTATTGCCGCTCACGCCCTGCGAGGGCAAGGTCGCGAATGCACCGACCGCACCCAGCGAGCCGCCGGCAACCGCGCCAGACGACGCGGACGCCTCTGCGCACAGCGGCGGTGATCCGCGCACCGCGTGCTCCGCCCGGGCGCTTGAAGGCGAGCCGACGGAGGCCACAGAGGCCGCTGCAGGTGTGCTTGTTGCTGTCACCGCAGAAGGCCCTGGCCCCGGCGCTTGTGAGGGCACAGTAGACTCCCCAGGGCCAGTCGCTGCAGAGGCGTGTGCGGAGCATGCAGGGCCCTCTGATGTGCTCCCCCCCCCTGATCGCGCCCCTGCCGAAGCTAGCGATGCCCCTCAGGTGGCAGACACAGTGGCAACAGCGCAACCGGAAGCTCCGTGTGACGTGCCTGGACCAGCCCCACCAGACCTCATCAAACCTGACACTGTGCCCTCCTGCCCCGAGGCCCCCACCTCTAACCCCCCAACCCCTACCCCCTTGGAGGGGGCGCTCATACGCTCCAGCGACTTGGAGGCCGCAGGTCCAGCCACAGACGTGGCGGGTCTGGGGGAACGTGCCATGGACCTCCACAACGCAGACGCCATGCCGCCCTCTAGCGAGCAGTCTTTACCGCGCCCCGAGGGGAGCCCCCCCTCGTAGAATGTGGCATTGACGCTGGTGCGGTCACCGAGGCGCGTCGGCCGGAAGAGCCCGCGCACGTGGAAAGCACAGCTGTAGCAGAAGCTGATAGGCCGGCGTGTACAGAGGTCGCGGTGACTGTGCAGACTGCCCCGGGCGCGCCAGTTCAAGACAACGCTTGCGTTGAGCCGCCGCCAGGGGCAGTAGAAAGCCCTGCGGCGCCTGACACGGCTGCTGAAACAACGGCTGCGCCTCCGCAGGCGCTGCTGGATGCTCCTGAGACAACGGCTGAGCAGTCGAACAGCATGGTGCGAGCGGACGGGCAGCAAGCGGAGGCAGCAGAGGCTGCAGCAGCGTCCACCGAAGTTGCGGCTTGCGCGACAAAGCGCCCCGGGGCGAATGTCGTGCGGCTGCGGAAGGCTAAGCCAAAGGCCAAGCCCCCCCCGTTCCCGAGGCGTCCCTGGCGGAGCGACGCACGCAACGGCAGCGCAAGCTCACCGCTAAGATGGAGAGCTCGTTTTACGGCGAGTATGAGCTCAGTGCCGGGGAGGGAGAGGCCATCGACGCTGCCGAAGGGGAGCTGCTAGCCAAGGAGCCCGCCGGCCGCCGCTTTGGCGGCCGCAGGTCCTCCGCGGGCCCTGGGTCGGTCCCCGCTTCTGAGGTCTTGAGCTCGAGCGGCGCAATCATGTCAGAGCACCTGAGGCAGTGGCATCAGATTCGGAAGCGACAGGTCGAGCTGCTTATGCATCCTGGCCAGCAAGCGTTCCTTTTGGACATGTACAAGGTGCGAAGATTCATGTTTTCCACCGTTGATTATTTGCCGCGGTCCATCCGGAATCGCGGCGCACCTTAGATGCATCATGATGGCTCCCCTCAACAGGTGCTGCGCCAGAACGGATTTCGACCCCAAACAATTCCCAAAAATCCATGTATTTTTCGGTATCTGAACCCAAAAATCAGAGGGTCTGGCTAAACATTGCGTTCAACCACTCAGACCGTCCAGCATGCACCTCACCATGCTGTCCTTGGTGCCACAATCGCGAGTGATTTGCACAATGCTGACAAACGCCTGTGTGAGTCATGTGCGCAACAACATACGTGACCAATGTTGAGTGCGGTGTATCCTGCAGGTGATACGATCTCTGCAGCAAGAGGTGCCCCCCGAGATGCAGAGCGCTGTCCCTCAGACAGTAGAGCAACTCACTGAGTGTGTGTTGGAGATAAAGCAGCACCAGAAGTATGACGAATGGCACTCAGAAGCCATCAAAAAGGGCGTTGCGGAGCACATCCCTCCACTGTTGAAGCCCCTCAGCCAGGGCGCAGTCGTCTTCAAGGTGCGCGGAAGCCTCCTCAGTCAATTTCTGTTTACACGGGCTACAACACGTCTTGTGGTGCCGAGCTGTGCAGATTGCAAGGCTCAGCGTGTGCTCAAATCGATCCGGACTGTGAGATTGCGTGCATCACCTCATTTCATGAGGTGAAGCGCTGCTGTGCAATCCATCTGGGAGACGCCGTCATAGAGAAGTTCTCCCAAACTGCCTCTTGATGTTGTAGAAATGCTGTCAAAATCAGTGGTTGCCTGGTACCCCAAAACCCTTTTACATCTCAGCGTGCAGGTGCTGACCCAGCCCGCTTTGGCACGGCGCTATTTCTTGCTTGGTTGCCTCCGTCTCACCTCGCCTGTGCGATTATTGTGCCGTTATGCCGATTGTTCCCTAAGATAGGACACCCTTGCGCTGATGAGCCACTGTCTGAGCGGCTTGCAGAAGCTATGGAAGCTCTACCACGACCGGCAGATGGCTGAGTCAAGAGCTCGCCATCAGCGCCCATCAGCAGTCCCCAGTGGCGAGGGGGGAATGCCAGGCAACATGACCCTGCCATCAGCGCCAACGCCGGCTGCTGTGCCAGGACGACCGGGGAGCCCGTTCTTGCGCCCCCTCCACCTCAGCGCAGGCCCCCCGGTGATGTCAAACGGCGACAGCGGCTGGCCCGGGGCCCTGAAGGGGGGAGAGTACACGCTGGGGTCGGGCCCGCCGGGCGCCTTTGACACCTTGGTGCCCATGAGCGGCCCTGCCCGGCTCGGCGACCTTAGGCCTGCGCGCACGCACAGCGGCTCCAACAATCGCTACATGGGACGGCCGTTACTCAACGACCCTTTCCAGGTGCGCCATCTCCGCACTCTCGTTGCGCCTCTGCAGCTCCGTGTTCCGATGCGCACATGCAAAGCGGATACCGTCGCGTCTCTGACAGCTGCATCATCCAGTAGGTCTGCCATGCAGCATTGGAGCGTTTGAAGCAGATTGCCGCGCAGCCTGCTCGCGTCGCAGCTGTTCGGTGGCGTTCCCGCACAAAATAGGGGTCGAAACGCGTTCCGGCAAAGCACGACGACCCGAGATGCAAGCAAAGCTCCCGTGATGCCAGAACGCAGCAGATGCTGACAGCGTGTGTGACGATGCCATGCAGAGGCGAGGCTCTGCGATGAGTGGGGAGCCCACCGACGGTTTCGGGTCAAAGGCCCTCCGCGACGGCGCATCGCAGCCCTCCCCCATGCCCCAGGCCCGCTCATGCAGCACCACTCCTCCAGCACCTTCGCAGCAGCCTCGAGCTCGCTTGGGGACTTTGGCTTCAGCGGCCCCCTCCCCTCCGAAGGCCTGGGCGCTCCCAACATCTGGGCCCTCGACGCCCCCAGCTCGCTCTACCAGCCTGGGCTGGGGGTGGGCCCCCCGGGGATGCTGGCGCCTTCGTCATCTCTCCTTGGCGCCCCCAAAGACCTGGAGAATGGCGCGCTCTGGCCGATGATGTCGGAAGGCGATGCGCGAGGCACTCCGCTCTTCGAAAGCGGACCTGTTTCAGGTGTGTTGGCGTTTTTACATGCGGTGCTGCTCTTTGAACTTGCCGTGCTGTGTTGTCTCGGCAATCGCCAGTGCCTCAAGTTTCTGGGACGTGTTGGTCGCCTGCGCTTGTCTCACACTTATCACACTGTGCGTGCCTCTGCAGGCAGTGTGTCGCGGCCGTGGGGCGAGCTCCAAGGCTCCGGCCGCCTCGGCCAGTCCGGAAGCCCGAACAGCTTGTACTCGGGACGCTCCCACTCGATCGATTCCCTCCATCTCAGCGCCGGGTGCTCCTTGGACCGCACCCAAGACATGCTGACCTCCTTCCTCGGCCTCCCGCCCTCTAGTAACACGCCGACTGCGCACTGCGCTCCCTCGCAGCTGAGCTCCTGGGGACACAACCACCTGCCCTCGAGCGCTGTGAACGACTCGGCCCTGCCCCTCGACTCGCGATACTTCGGCCCAGTCACGGGGGGGGGGGGGCGCATTCCTGCGGCCCCACCCCTGCACGATGCTGCGCCTCTGCTGGCAGATCTGGGAGCGCCCAGGCCCAGGGTTTCAGCGCCCAGGCGAGAGCCCACACCTACCTTCCTTCCAGGACACCTAGCTCCAGCTTTAGAGGGGCCTGCGCCGAGCCGAAAGTCAGAAAGGCCCAGCAAGCCCAGCGTACGGGTGCGAAACCACCCCCAAGCGCTCATGATGCCAACTTGCGCCCTTTTCCTTCCATAGCTGATGAAGGCTGCGCACTTCAGCGGCCTTGCACTCATCCCTTGTATATTGTGGAGCCTGTGAAGTGGTATTGTACCAGCTGCAATTAGAACCTCCATGTGGATGCGGTAGTGTTGTGAAAAGACACATTATCATCATCACTCCATGCGAGAACAACAACGCCAAGGGCAAAGAGGGAGCACGGGGGGTGCTGCTCAACGCCGTTGTGCTGGGAGCACACAGTCACGAATCTGCCTCGATGCAGCACTTGTATCCATGCAGTCTTCCCGTTACATCCGATGATTTGCCAGACCGTATGTTCAACGGGTCCAGACGACCATCAACGCATGGATTTTAGGAACAGAAATGGGGGTCGAAACCATCCTGGCAAGTACTTGTTATATCCTCTGTCGTTGACTCTGTAAGTTGGCGGTGCAGACGATGGAGATTGATGATGGGGCGTCGCCCATGCCATCACCATTGAACCATAGGAGACCTGCGGCACCAAGAGTGACCCGCCATATGATGCATACTTGCCCTCCGGCAGGCCATCCACCTCCAGAAGCAGGGGGGGCAGCCTAGGCGCCCGCAGCAAGCGCGCCTCCAACCCCGCCCCCCCCGATCCAGTCATCGGCAAGCGCCGGACGGGGCGGCCGTCGTACAAGAGCCTCATGGCGGCCGGCAGCCCCGGCAAGGGCTCGCCCTCGATGGCGCTGCGCTCCGACACGCCGGCGGGCCTCGGCCGAGGCCTGGAGGGCCTGCGGAAGCGGAAGGGCGCCGTCGGCGTGGGCCCGGGCGGCTCCAGCAAGCGGAAGCGCGCGCTCTCCGGCGGGGGCCGCGGGGGCTGGCGGGGCGCTGGTAACAGCGAGGCCGGGCGTGCAGCGGGGCGTGCGGTGCAGGCGGCACGGCAAGCGGCAGCGCGCGAAGCTGCCGCCGTCCCCCTCTCCGAAACCCTGTCTGACGCATTCAAGACGTGGTGCGCGCGCATCAACGTACTCGCACCCGGCCAGATGCTCCATCAGTCCTGCGGAAGCGACGAGATGCTACGTGACCAGCTCATGTGTGACCTCGTCTGCATCTTTGTCACACTCCTGCGTACGGCCGAATCCACCGACTCCGTCTCTGTCATCGCTCTCCTCCTGGCATATGTCGTCACCTCGTCGGGTGCCCGCCTTGACAAAGACCCCCCCCCCCCTGCCGGCCCTGCATGCGCCACTCTCCGCGAGGCAATCGCCCCGATGCGTGGCACCAAGCACTTCATCAAGGACTACAAGGGCGAGGAACTCCACCCAAGCCGCCCGTTGCGCTACATCTGCAAAGGCAAAAGCAAGCTAATCAAGTCAGATTCCGTCATGGTGGCAGCAGCACGCAGTGAGTACCGCTTCCTGGTGACCGTGCTGATGCGGGAGTCGTTCGAAAAGTTTGGAGGGCCGGAGGCATTCGCGGCCGCAACCCCGCCAGCGGCGGACGACGACCCTGCAGGCCCCCGGGGGCGCTCGAGGGCGCGAGAGCATCGGTGCGCAACCGGGGCGTTGCGTCAGCGACCGGGGGCCTCCCACAGACCTCGCACGAGGCGTGTGACGATCGGCCCATGCCTGCGGCTGCGACGCCTCTGGCTGCCGCAACTGCGATTTCTCAGGCTGCCACTGTGGAGGATAGAAACGATGGGCCGGCAATCACGCAGCCCCGACACCGCAACAAGCAGCCATGCCCGCGGTCCCCGAAGTTGCCGAGGCGGCAGCGGAGATCTGCAATCGGTCTGATGAGGCGGATGCTGCAGCTGCGCCCCGGCCCCCCCCATGCAGCGCCTTGGCGGACTCACCTGAGCCTCACGCAAGCAACGCGGGCACACACAGCGTTGCAGAAGATGAGAGTTTGATGACGCAACCCCTGCAGCCCTCCGCCCCTGGCGAAGACATGGGAGGCGCAGCTCAGATAGACGCTACACCAGCCAACAGCGAACCGCTGCAGTCCACTCATGCCGCCGACGGCCCCCTGTCACGCGCCAACGACCTTCAGCGCGTCGGCGACAACGGTGCCACCCCTACTGAGCTATCGGAGTCAGACGTCTGCAACGACGGCGTGTGCGCTCACGCCGCTGACTGGAAGGCGGAGGTCTCCGCCCTTGAGAGCGGTCTGCGGGAGGTTCCTGTCGAGTTCCGCCCGCCCCCCCCCCTCCTTTGCGTCGTGACCGGGCACGCCAAGTTCTCGGACCTCACCCGCTCCATTCGTGAAGGCCTCTCTTCCACGTACCACATCTTTGAGAAGTTCCGCGTTGACTGGATCCATGCGCCGTGCGTTGCCGAACACGCCGACAACAGCGCCCCGGCGTCCTGCGTGGCGGGGTTGATGCCGTCCGACGATGCAAAGCTCACCGCACTGTTCCCGGAGCCAGATGGGAGCAACATTCATCTATACGTGGCAGGTCCAGGCATTGATTTGGACAACTTGCAGCTCCGCCATGCGGGGGTGTGATGGACTGGACCGTCGCGTGTACCTGTGGGGTAGAGGACGATGACGGGGAACGCATGCTCTGCTGTGATGTCTGTGGAAAGTGGTTGCATTCGCACTGTGTGGGAATCGAGGACAATGCCGCCGATCCCGAGGCGTTCACGTGTCCTCGCTGCCTGGAGTAGCGATCGGAAAGTGGTGCACAGGACGGTGCCAGTTTGCGACGTTCCCTTGTTCGCTGCATAACGCCATCGACACGCAAATTCCCAAGCAGTTCTTGGAGGTTGCCGATGTCCATGTTGATGCGGAAGTGTTGTGAAAGATACATCATCACGCATGCAGCTAGAGCTTAGGTACTTGGTGAACTTCTTTTGTGAGAAGCCATGCACTCTACGTTTATTTGTGCGATGCAGATTACATTCATTGTGCAATAATATACGCTGCACGGCAGTGCCCACTTGCAGACATCGCAGTTCATGAAACCAGGGGTGGCGTTTTACTTTACGTGTCTTCCATGTGTTTGCATCGAAACCATCCCGTCTTGAAAACAGGGCGTGTGCTACTGTTGTTCTTGTTGTTGACCATCTCAGGGTAGCTAGCACTTACCACACAATCAATGCTTCAGTTGTCACCGTCAGGGTATCGCCCATTTAGGACACAAGAGCATGCATGCCTCATTGCTGACTGATGGCAAACTTTCTGACTCCAGTGTCTGGTTTACCCCACTACGAGACTTGGTACCAACACAGAAAATTGTATCTGTTACCAAGTCGGGTAGTGTGACTTCCATTTGTTAGTTTTCCTAGGCCCATCTGTGTGAGGTGGAAGGTCTATCACATTGCCCATGTGTGCTTACGTTCATGTAATGGACACGACATGAGTACTAAATCTCTGATTCGAAGGGCTGCAACATGCTGGTCCAGCAAGCAGCACGATGCGATGGAGTACTGCTCTGGTGTGATGTTGTTTCAGTGCTCATGGTTGGGCATTGCACACTGCCGTTCCGGCACGAGAAGGGTCCATACAGTGTACCAACGTTTTGCAGGACGACGGTGTGGCACGCCACCAAACTGGGCCAACAGAAACTGGACGCGATGGGGCGGCGATGTCGCAGGTGCAGCCCACCCCGTGCCGCAGTGGAGTTTAGTTTACACGCTCCCTGTGTACACATAGATGGTGGCAACGGAGAGCCGAATACCATCATCATCAATCTCACATTTTGTTGCATTTCGTGCATCGGGTGTGGCAGAGTCGTTGATTCAGAAGTGGGTTCCCAGATACCATGTATCATTGCTGTTGTGAGGAGCAGCAAGCTCGAGTCATGCCAAACACATTTGGTGAAGGTTCACCCCTTATCTGCCCGATGGTAGGGGTTGTATGCTGGGGTGTATGAGATTTGTGTCACGAGCCGCTTAAGAAAAGCCCATATTGTCCCTGCTTCAAGTAATACTCCCTTTTTGGTGCAACGAATGACTGCTCGGTGGCACGAAATGCGACTTGCAAAGGTCCTAGCCAAAGCGCGTCTACCGATGTCTACTAGTTTTCCTAAGCTCACAATGTGAGGTCACCTTACTGTCAACTTGATGCCGTGTAAAACCTGGACGACCATGCAGCGGCGCAGTAGAAACATGAAAACTACGACAGATTTGAAGGAGTCGCAGTGTTGGTTTGGCGTGTTGACAGCCAAGAGTGGCTCGAAACAATGTTTCCCCATTCTGTCCTGGCTTGATTGGAATGCCGGATTACATTTAGTTTCATGGTCTGGCGTGTGCGGGCAGCACCTGGCAGGGGTGTGGCGTCTTCTGCTATGGAGGATAGATCGACCCCACCGATGAGGATGTGAGCAAGGAACGGCGGCCGGGAGATGAAGACCACCCCCAGAAAGCAAATCGTAGTGGACAGCATCTCTCGGAAGCCCCAAACCTCCCTTAGGAAAAAGCTCGCCTGCGTGCCAGCCGCCCTTGTGATAGAACTTATCCTCGTGCTGATCGCGACCTACCTGGCGCTCTTGAAGCCATCGCGAACGCAACATTCTTGCATCCACTCAGAAAATGCTGCAGTATGTGCTTGTACTGGGGTACTCTAGTTCATGGATATTCTGCGATGAGTGACCCCCTGAATCATCCGTGATGCGCCTGCTCACATTTACTTGCACTCACCCAGAATACGCTGAAGTATTTGCTTGCACTCCACAAGGTGGACCAAGCTCATAAATGCGTTGGATTGCCAGCTGCTAAGAAACAAGTCTGGGCCCGCCATGCCATATCATCAAAGATGGTACGGCAATCAAGGCTGTAACTAAGCGTAGTTGGCTGCCCAATTGTTGAATCAGCACGTACGCAATTAGATAACAAACATCATCATGTCCGGTACCAGACACACGCTCTTGTTCAGGCTTAATGATGATGTTGCATCATCGAAGAACATGAGCCCCACACCCTGAGGCACACATACTGTGTACCTTGGCAGATATATTGAGACTATATCCGCCAAGCGCAAGGGAATGAGCAGCGCGCATTGAGCATGGGGATGGTGTGATGGTTTCTGAAGGATAGGGTCTCGCACCAGGAGTGAGGTGAACACAGGGGCCATGAAATGGATGGTGGCAGCATCCTTGAGAGGCATGAGAGAAATGGACACGAAGAACCCTGACAACGCAACGAAGCCGACGACGCTGCGAGCCACCATCCATCCCCAGAGTCGGCGCTGGCCTGCACATAGCCACGAGTGAGAACAAAAGGGAATGAATCACTCAAAGCGCACCACACCGGTCGTTCCCAGTAGCTCCCAGAAGGAGCCAATGTCCATGTGGATGCGGTGGAGTTATAAAAAGATACATCATTACCTCGTAAAAAATACATCAACATTACATCAAATAGATATCGGCAGGAAATAGTCATTCAGCAACAAAAGTTACATCATCAGCATACTACGTTGACCCCCGTTCTGCAGTTGCACTCGCCATTGTGCATGTGGGTGGGTCGGTGCCGTAGGAGATGTATCAATACAGACAGGAAAGCAAATAATTCCCTTGTTGTATTTCTGGTGAGGCGAGATCGTTCTGTCGAAGAGAACCCTTACATCTATTAGACGTTAAGCTCTCAACTCACCTAAAAGAAACACTCTCACCACTGGGGGCAATCTGATACCAACATGCAGGGATTTCTTGTGCAGGGGCTGACTGGGATTGAGTGCAATGTGTGAGCGCTGACAGAGCCGGCCAAGTTTGCCTTCCCAGAACGTTATTCATTATCGGACCATGTGGAGGGTTGCTGCATTTATGGATCTCTGTGTGAGGCTGACCTCCTCGGTCACGCCAAGAGTGATGTTACGGCGATACTCGGCTACTCAGAGGTACGGCTATCTGGCTATCTGGTTGCGTGTGTTGTTGTTGTGCACGTGGGTCAGATCGTAACCAGGGCACTCAGTCATAAAGAAACTATGGCTTGATCTGCTCCACGCTTTGGAGCATGCCGTCAGGGAATATAGCAGTTTGGCGCCAGCATGTTGTTCAGATGTGCTCTTCCTATTCCCTGACGGCCACGTGAACATACGGGTTGTCTATTCTCAGTGACGGCCCCTACAAGTGACATGGTGTGGCCCCCAATCGACTCGTTCTTGGGGTTTTGATAGGCAGAATTCCCAAGCAGTTCTTGGAGTTGCCAATGTCCATGCGGATGCGTTAGTGTTGTAAAACGACACATCATAAGAAAGGTGGCTGCGGCATGATCACGTACCAAGCATGGCGGGCAAGGGAGTATTCTTGATCAAGAGCTGCAGAAAGGCGCAGATGACTATGATCAAAGAGCGGAAGCAGACTGTTTCAAAGACAGGAATCTCCTTCTCCGCGAGCACCTTGACAATCAGATTCTGCATACATTCAAAACACTTGTGGCATGATGATGCTGTACCGTTTTACAACAATACCGCATCCACATGGATATTGAAATCTCCAAGTACTGTTTGGAAATCAGTGCTTCCATTCCCATCACTTGAGCAAGCATATCTAGATCAGCCTGACCCATCATTCGAAAAGTTTGCGAACGTAGTTGGAAAAGCGGGCACCTATTGGCAGCACAAGATTGTGTACAATTTCAAGGACTTGATGGAAAAGGCAGAGGAACAAAGTGGACTTCTTACAGGGAGACCTACCGCTGGAGTGCATACAGGCTGCAGGCCAAGTTGAGCAGACATGGCGTTGTTGTTCTCAATTGACTTATTTTAGTTAACGAATGAACCTTGTCTATTAGGAAATTGATGTTGATTAACGCACCATGAGAGCGTATGATAGGGATGAGAGAGCGCATGCAACCATTCCTGCGTACTTGTAGCCACCTTTTCCTCCCCAGCACCTGCACAATCACACCTCACACCTCACACATCGCACATCACACATCACACATCACACCAGACAAGCACACCTCACAAGAGGCTTGCAGTGCAGCGATCCAATGGACAGGCTAGCTGGCTGCGCTGAATCCTTCAAATAAACTAAATATATCAATCGGGGATAAAAAAAACTTGAAACTGCAGTAATGGTCAGCCCCTTCATCATCTTCCATCAGTGGCTGGCAACACAGGACCAAAACGCTCCACAAAGAACCATAACCCAGACAAGAATTAGGCACTTTCTTGGCATTGACCTGCGACAATTTCTCTGTCTATTGTGTGTGACACAGGAGTACCATGGAAAACCTTTCGATATATGCCATCGGCACCATATAATATGGTAACGATGGTGCCCCCGAAGCCCGATATGTTGCATTCTCACCTTTCGATATATGCCATCGGTACAAAATAATGTGGTAACGATGGTGCCCCAGAAGCCCAATACGTTGCATTCTCAACAGGCTAAACTCTGAATCACGACATTCAAACATCATGTTTCTGTGAAGCCACACGCTTGATAATGATGTTTACCACATTATCCCTTTAATGATTCGATGTCGGTATGCATGTTTTTTCTGGCACCATTTTGGCGGAGCAGAAAGGAAAGTGGATCAAGGGGTTCTCTCCAGGGGCAAGGTGGCAAAACGTCGTTAATGCACTCTACACTTTGTTTTCTTTGTACTTGGCAGCCTTGGCAAGACACCTAAGCCAGGAATACACCAGAATGGGTCTCGAACCCCATATGCACGCCGGAAATGCACTTTGGGCATCTACACCTAAAAAAAGACAGGGTCTGGCGAAACACTGTCCAAAGCGCACAAGCGCTTGGTTTTAGGACATCCAAAGTATGACCCTGGGGGCCTGGGCTGAGGCCGGCCGGCGACAAAGAATTCGGGACAAGTCTTGGCTGGTTCCTTTCAGTGATGCTGAGCGCCTTCGAGGATTCTCGCCGGAGCCGAATGCTCCGACCACCAGATGGTGCGGACTGTGGGCTTTGCAGAACAATACAAGATAACGATGATGCTGTTCTATGTCGGAACCAGGGTGCATTTACGCGCACTTGCAGATCCTTTTGCCGTGCCAACGCACAAGCCGACCGGCGCTGTTGGCGGGAGCTGACAGGGTTTCAGCACCAGAGCTGAAACTCCTTTGCTTCTTGATTCTTTGTCGCTTACGCACAATGTCAATACACAGATTATGAAGCACTTCGTGACACGCGGTAGTTCAGGGGGTCCTACCTCCGTGCCTGAAAGCCATACCTTACCCCTTTCCCCTCGACTTGCTCGAATGGGAGGTGCTTGGGTCGGGCGGCTTGGAAAATGACCCTCACCCCCTTGCCCCCCCAAGGCTGCCATCAGTTAGACATGACCTTGAGCTCCTGATGCACCTACCTCAGCTGAAGGCCCCCACAACGACCATAGAATGAAGCAACTAACACACGACATGAGAATATTCAAGCGTTTGCGGCGATACTGGCTGGATGCGGCCTACCCTATCTCGAGACAATTCAGTCTAGGCCAGGGGGGCTCGGGTCGATTTCCGCCAAATTTCGACCCCACACCTCCACGAAACACCGACCCCTGGCTGAGCTTGCGACCATGGGTCGAGGGGGTCGGACCCCCTGACCTACCACCGCGTGTCACGAAGCGCTACATACATATACGTGCTCGGCTGCCGTCGGGTGTTCCTGTGACCTTTAAGTACTCTACGACCTTATATGATTCGCGAACAGCCCTGTCTTTCAAGGCCTCTTGTGTGCTCATGTGTCGTCAGAATGCGGCGCAGATTGTGCGACAGGGTGCCCAGCATCGAGATCTAGCAGGCAAAACCGCTCGCGCTCATCTGTCACAGAAACGGCACCAAAGGGAAAAATAAAGCATATAGCGACGGCGAAAGCATACCGGTCGTACGATACTGTCTCTGGTCATTCGGGGGCTGCGTGGTGGACGTGCCAGTGCATCGTCAGAATGGGTTTCTACCCCAATTTTCGTTCCGATAATTCATGCATTTTCTGGCATCTGTACTCTGCGAGAATAGCCCAACCGCCCAGGAAACCAAACAGCGCAGACAACGTCGGCTGGACTACCATAACAGCTGGCAGTCATTACTCGCTCCCTCATACGGCATTCGAATTCGGCCGTGGGCGGCGCGGGCAGATCTCTGCCAGAGCTTTGCCAAAGGGGGGGGGGGGGGTTCTACCCGCAATTCCGTCCCGGAAAGTCATGCAGTTGAACCCAAAAATGATAGGATCTGGCGAAGCATGGGCCGCTGCACGGCCGATGTGCAGCGACCGCTGCAGCAAGTCCAAATGAGACACGGCTCCCGGCGTCCAGCAGCCGCCCGCCGCACCAACCCTGGTTCGAACGCGCATTCCTCGGCATGGTAGCGCTAGTTAGCCTGAAATACTTAGAGTTGCCTTTGTCCCCGTGAATGCGGTCATGTTGTAAACATTACTGTCATTTTCACATTTGTGTGTGTGGTGATTCCAACCGGCACTGCGCATTACGCGCAGCCAAATTACGAAAACGCGTAACCAGTCGTCAATCACTCCAAGGCCGTTTCCAGTGAAGTAATACTTTTGGGCATATGAAATATATCTCCTCTGTACAATGCCGTTGGCTGATGGATGTGCAGTTCTGCATGAGTGCAGCCTATCCACGGAGGTTCTCCTCGATTCGTCAATTCGCTCGTGCAGGTACGACGTGCGTGTTACGTAAATGAATAAGCCAATCAAAGTCGTGCCACCTGCCTTCCGCCGTGAAACACGACGAAAGTCACGTCCTACACGTCCTACACATGGATCCAACGGGTTCCGCCTCAAGCATGGCACGTCACCAGCAGAGTCCAGGAAACGGTGCCGCATCCATAGCTGGGCGATCACGCACTCAGACATGCAAAGCGCGTTCACGCTGGCGAATTGCACTGATTTCGTCCCTATGTGCGTGCTGCGACCCTCCTTCCCGGCAAGGTCATATGCACGTTCGTTCTGGCCTTGTGCCATAAACGATTCTTCAAACGGTAACTCTGTGGGAGCCTTGTATCACTGCCAGCCGAGGATCGTGGTGGATTAGCATGTGCACGGAAATCGACGCCAACAACCACTGTATGCACGGAATTGGCGCCAACGGACGAGTAGGCAGACGCACAACTCAGACGCAGAACCTGGAATTCGCGTGCTTTTCTTCCTGGGCATTGCCACAACATTCCAGCTGTTCGCCCATCTCAAGGGATAGGGCAGCAGTCTCGCGAACAATGTGTACATAGCCTATGAGTATCCTCATTTGCGATAATCGAACGGCCATCCGAACCGGCAGAGCTGCCACCAGATAGAAGTCCGATTCATCTTTAGTATTCGCACCGGCATTCGAATTTTCTATTGGGAGTGCATGTTGACAGGTCTGGAACATGTGTGGGCTTACGCGACGAGTGACCTATCAAAAACGCCAGTAGGGGTCCTGTCCATCTTGCACAAGAAATGTGCTCTGGCGCCAACACACGTATTGAAAAGCCGTCCGAGATCGTATTAGGAGGACATGGATACCGTTGCGACGATTCTTCCACATCATTGCACTCGGCAGCACTGTCATGTCGAAGCGGGAATCAAATCGCGACACACACACGTCGCAGTTTGGGAGATACACTGCGACACAAATCGTACCAGTCGTTTCATATTGACGAAAACAATTGTAAGGGAGCTTGTGCGCATGCGTCCTGCCCCTTTGGCATTAGCCAATGCGTTGGGTCCATAGAACAGCTCTATGTCGCAGCAGCAGCAGCACATCCCAAGACCGCATGCCAAGTCAGTGGGGGAGATGAGGCCGCGTCGATGGAAGCATTTGTAGTGATTGCACATCCTAGTTGTGTAAAGAGTGTCAAGTGCTGCATATCATCACAGAGCGTACATCTTTCGAAGTTCATCCAAAACTGGGTAGCTAGAAGTTCCGGGCGCCATCTTTTTGTTCTGCTGACTCTCTAACGACGTTGACGAGGCTTGTCCTTGCGAAACCTCCATCCGTGTCCAGACACAGCCCTTGTCAATTGTCGTAGAACTGCCCAGTGTATGTGCATCTACAAACGGATACCCTACTCGGGAGCACAATCCCAGTCCAAGATAGTCGAATTGCCAGGTAACGAACATGCGCTGTCCTCAAATCAACAGCCAGCCTTGTAGCTCCCTATCAACATGGAAACGAGTTAATATAAGAAAAAACGATTCCCTTGCTGCGATGTCCTGTCTCGAAAAGAAATGTAAGATTTGCAACGTGCAGGTGTGCGCACAATTTGCATACAGTCACTGCACATACAATGCATGAAGAGTCGTTCGTGTTAGGAAACGCGAGCTCAGTTTGGTTGTCCTGTTTGTAAAACATCGCGCACGGCAGGGGCCATGTAGACACAACAAATACAAACAAACACACACTCGCCACTATGGCTACACACTCAGCCCGATACCTGACATCGGATACAGTCCACAAGAGGTTGGACGTTCACAGCAGTAACATGCCTCGACACATTTCAGTGGATGTCTTTTCATTGACGTGCACGCTTGGGCGACGTCCCGCCCATCGTTTCATATGGTTTCATATGTCGTGCATGGTTGGTCTAGACAGAGGAACTGGCCAAAGTTTTGGCAAGGATTCGTATTCATGTCTTTAGCCCTATAGAAGTTTGGGAACATAGGGTGCGATAATGTTATGGTCGATCTGATCACGGCAGGCACTCCAAACATTAACACACAGCATCAACCCTACGGCTTGTCTCCATGGCCATAGCATCATGATGATTACACGGAAACCTTCTCTCAATTTGAGACGGTCCCGGTCAGCTGCTTTCGTGTTGTTCCTCATGGTGCGTCAGGTTTTGTCCCACTGCCAAGCAGTGCGCCCACGGTGCAAGGGAGGATTTTCGGGAGGACAGGGCTTCAATGCTTCATGTGACAAATGATCAGTAGATAACAGGCACTTTACCGTATATCTTGGTACATCAAAACGGTTATGGGGACGTGTCAGCCTGTTCGAGAGGCCAGGTCCAAGAACGTGTCAACCTTGAGGACTTTCACCGCCGTGTGTTGTGTCAACCCATCGACGCGCCCATACTATGCACAAGTACACTATCACGCGTCCATGCGTCTATGCATGACTAGTCTTCTGAAACAAATGTTTGTTTTGTGGTTGAGGTCTGTCTGATGGTCAGAGCAAGGACATCCTCGTTGAGGGCCTCCATTGAGAAGTGTGAGGCAGGCCTCTTCAGCACTTGTGCCAGACTTCCAGGATGGGGTTCGATCCCACTGAGTTGTGCTCGTGGCCAGGGGGAAGCACACCACACTGCCAACCTTTCTAATTTCCAGGATACATGGGGCTCGTCAATCCTCTGATATATAAAAACAACCACTTGCTACGTTCCACCTAGAAACGTTTGCCTACAGCAAGGACCAAGTTCATCCGATAGATGTTGCGTTTCAGCGTTCAGGATACTACATAAACAGACAGGGCACCGAGATGAACACATGCTCATCTAACATATTAACACACAACCTACATCCTGTATTCTACCAAGAAACACTGATCTTTGGTTGTGAATCGTGTAAATAGAAGTATACAACGTGGGAATCACGCCACGACTCCAAAGGCTTGCACAGCTCCAACAGGGACATGCCTTAACGGACTTCAGCCTTGTGCACAGCGCTTGCCTTGCGGGTAACAGCCTGTTAAACAGAAGGCGGAGCAGTGCACTAGACTCTAGTCCAGGGAGAAGCTCCAGACAGCACAAGGGACACACAACACCATGAAAGCGAACATGCTCGCTGCGAAGAGATCCAGCCGGCGCTGGCGGAGCTTATTCCCCACCTCGAGGATGAAGTTCAACTCGGCCAAGCCTCGCAGGTGTGCACCACTTGAACACATGCCTCCTGCCTCTAAACAGGCCTCCTATCGATAACAGGAGGTCCATGTGGATGCGATACTGCTGCTAATGATACATCATCATCACATCACATAGATCATGGCAGGAAGTGGTCACCAAGCAATCAAGTTCGAAACAATACGGCTCATCAAACGTCAGCGCCGCTGACAGCGGTCAGATACATCATTACACCACATAGATACACAGCATTCCATCACATAGATAATGGCAGGAAATGGTCAACAAGCAACAAAGGCAGCACATTCGAAGTGATGCAGTTCAATGAACGTCAGCGGTCGGAACAAGCAAGCCTGTCATAAACGCGCGGCCGCTTGCACCAGCTAAAACTTGAAGAGAGCGCCTGTACATGATAGCATTGCCGCTACATAGGCCGGTGCTGACTTCTCGAAGCGCATTAGTGACAAATCCTTTCTTGTTAATGTTTGCTAACGTCGCCCCCGGCACTCGCTGTTGTCGCCAGGGCATTGAGCAGCTCCGTCGCCGGGACTGCCCATGCGGCCGAACGTCCCATGCGACAGCGGGCTGAAAGCGTAGGCATGGGGTCAGCGGATAGGTACTTTGTCCGCTTCAGCTGATCCCGTGCAGCTCCTGCGCCATTTTCCTCTTGTGCGGCTTGCAAGGTGCGCAGGGGTGCACCACCGAGATGTCGGCAACTGTGAGTCCGCTTGGTGATACGAGCAAGATGTCTCCAAGTGCCACAGAGTGTGCTGCGACGGTGGCGGCTTGAACATCAAAGATACATCATCGTTGTATGATGAACTGAATGCTGTGTATCAAACCTGGCAGATATCACATCGACAACGGCAGGAAGTAGTCACCAAGCAACCAAGTTATCATGTTCGAAACGATATCATCCTCATCCCCAAAGTTGAGACAACTGGCAACAAGTGGGCGTCAGAGTCGATGTGTGTTGTTAACTTGCGCGTTGTTACATAATCGGGAGCCCTGACATCTGAAGCTCTGGATGTCCTCCCGTTTATCTAACAACATGCGCTAGCAGCACACGGTGTCTCCATGAGTGTAGACATTCGCGGGGGGCACCACATGCTGAGTCATATTATCTGATACATGGCTCTAGATGACCGCCAGGAAATCCAACCTTGCAATGCATGTAAACACAGGTATATCTTTTCAAAAGCATGTCTAGTATCTTTAGATGGAAGAACGTGTAAGATCTCAACACCACGCATACACAAGGACTTGCCAAAGGGCTGTTAGAACACCACCAGCCAGCTGTCATCAATTTGTGAGATGCGGCAGATCTCTAGTGATGGGACAAGTTGCAATGACATTAAATGAGCCCATCGGGTATCAAGCCCTACTCGTTGGAGCATGTCAATCATCGGAGGCAAGCGTAACGCACAAACTACAACCAGTGCTTGACCAGAATCGGTTCCGACCCCCAAAGTTGGCACAGAAATACATGTATTTTTGGGCAGTTGGACCCGGAAAGTATCAGGGTCTGGCGAAGCACTGACCGCAGCCGACCTTGCGGTGTTGAAGCCATACGTAATATGGCAAAGCACGCGTCAGTTCATCGTTACCTTGCCACCCATCAACTATGATGGTGTTTTTTTTAACAACAGTACCGCTTCCCCATTGGCAACTCCAGGTATTCATTGGGAGTTAATCAACAAACCAACCCCTCGACTTCGCATCCTCGATAGCTTGATCCATGAGCTTGGGAGCTGACCCCGCTTCTTTTACTGTTGTGCACGTCGAGGGGTAATCAGTGCAAAAAGGACCGGCTGCACAGCATTTCCTCAACTTGTGCCGGTTTTGCAAAGTCAGTTCCCTGGCCGGTGTTTCACCTGAAAGGGTTTCGACCCCTGTTTCTGTCCCCAAAATTGATGTTTTTACAGGTGTCTGAGCCCGAAAAATACTCTGCCTGGTAAGACACTGTCCCTGGCCGGGGCATTTTAGTCGGGGAACGTGCCGCAAACCCTTGGGCACGTCCCTGTCAGCGCAGTAACATACATAAAAAAAAAAAGGTGGTCATTATGCTATGCAGTACGTGTCTCAGCGTCATGGCAGCGTTCCCAATTGCTTCATTTATGTACATTGCGCGGTGGGCTCATTCGCTCCTGGTGGGGCGGTTACTGAGATAGGAGCGAATGTGTATCCCCCCCTACGGCATGCTTTCACCGGGCCGTCATGTATCACGTGCAAAAGCGATGCTCACGAGTGCCAATACTTGACGGCGTGCTTCATTATGGTTGTTTCGCTGTTGCATGGTTTTTAAAGGCATGGACAGCATATGGCTATGTAACTGCGTAATGCCATCTGTGGCGTCCCATGAGGAAGTATGTAGATCGCAGTCATCTTTCATCAGTCAAATTTGTTGGCAACTTGGGATGCATCGATGGGAACTACATGCATGGATGTATGGATCCATCCATAACACATGCGCCTCAAATACAGCAACGGCCTGTGTCACTGGGCCGATGTTGCTGTCCGTACGCTTACAATAGTGCTGATAGTGTCAGGATAGCGCGTAGACGATTATGCGCGAAGTATCCCGCGAAAGCATACCAGGACCCAGTTGGGGTGCTTGGGAACGGTTCGGTCTCGGTGCCCCATGCTGCTGCAGAGCGGGTCCGCGTTTCCCACGAAGTTTATTCGACGAAATCATATTGACATAAATAAGAGATATTCTTGAGGACCCCCTTTTCTCGAGCAATCTCCTTTCAGAAAGGCACATGATTACAATTCGATTACCACTTGCTGGAGCTTCAAGTTCAACTTGAACATGAACAACCCATGGGTGTACATGTGTACCGATTGTGCCGAGCATAACAAAGAACTCAAGGAAGTACAGAGCTGAACATAGTAACGAGTCCTGCATTCCGTGTGCATGTTACTGCTTTCCTCGATGAGGCAATCTTCTACCTGTCGCAGCATGTGCAGCTTTCCAAAGTTGTCAAGACGCACAGGAATCCGGTAACTTCGGCAGGCACCGTGAAGGCAGCAGCGTTTCTGCATGCAGGAGCATACATCATTTACCGAAATTTCCGTATTTGTGCACTGTTGCTTTATTGGTCGTCACAGAGCGTTTTCGAGTGGTCCACCCGTCGCAAGGGGTGTGACTCACTGTGTGTCAGACACTCACAAATTCGCACAGACAGATCGATCCGGTGGCTTCCTATGGGGTTCCGGCAGAGACCCCTGGGTGGACGACACCGCTACAGAATGGCAAGTGACTGCTTTTCATGCAGTGCCGTCTCACTGCAGCAATAGTAAGGACATGCAATTAGTACCCTTGTACCACTTCAAGTCTCATCTGAAGTTAATATTCCAGGAGAACACGGAGAACCCCCAAAACAAAGGGTTTTTGAAAATTGAAGAGTTGTGCGCATGGCACATGACTTCAAGTCAAGGTCAACCTCTTGGTTGCAAGCCCGTCAGAAGCCCTAAATGTAGGTGTGTGTCCCTCATCAGCTATGTCAGCTTCGTGCGACGCATCTTGCTGCCTCTTTCTGTCATTTGCCAAGACATTCTCACAGGAACGCGATTCGGAATACAACAAGAAATGTGCTTGTTCAAGGCAGGTCGGCTGCAGCGTGCATGCATGTACGTGATAATGTTAGAAAAGAGGTGTTAGGAAATCGCAGACATGTTGGAAGACATGCAGGTTGACCCGTGCATCCATGCATACTTGCATCCCTACATCTTCAATACGCTATCAATAGCGCATTGCTTTGCTGTTCTGGCATTTCTTGTCCTCAGAATGTTGCGAAACAGACTAGTCACCAGCCTGTCGAATGGCATATCGCCCAAAGGATGTTGCTCTGCCGACCTTAACTGTCGATAATTGCTTAGCATGACCGTTGCATATTGATTGTGTGCAGATTGTGCTCGCGGGTTCAGTGATATTAGAGTCTGCACGTGTGCAACGAAGAGCCAGAACTGGAGGAAGCCCAAGTTTGAAACGGGTACTTGACAGGAGGCAGCGCAAGTAGCGGTGCCCAGAATGTACCTCCGCCCTCGTGGCGCTCCTCGCATGCTCGGCTAACTCACATTCCCAGCACCATGACGGAGGACTCTCCATCGCAAAAGCTCAAATACTTGGCAGAACAACACCGGGAAGCGCAAAGGCGTTACCGCGGAAGAATCAAGGTGCGGATTTTGGTCCGGGCTTTGAGTATGAGATTGCTGTTCGGCATCAACCCGCTGTGGGCAATCGAGATGAGGCACTCAAGCAGCTTGACGAGCTGGATGCCAGACAATCATCGTCATCGCTTGGATTTTTGTGACCCCGATAAACAACTGCGGGATATTCTTGGAGCAAGACATGTAGCGCGTTCGCTCGAGAATGTTTGGTTTTCGTGTAGCCGTCCGTGCTGGGCCGTGCGGCACGCGTGCGCAAGCAGGACTCGCGCAATAGGTTAATTAACACCTCACGACAGTCATGCAGAAAGAAAAGCAGGAATTCGAGGTGCAAGCGAAGGGTTTGAACCAGCAAATCTCCACGGCGAATAGCGCGCTGGTGAAGCAGAAAGATGCAACACACGTCCTCGTGGCACGCATCCACAGCGCGAGCGCCGAGCTGCAGCGCGTCCGCAATGAGTTGCTGCAGGTATTCCATGAGCCGCCCCGTCCTGACGGAACCGCGGCACGGAGCAACACGCTTCCCGTCGATTCCGACAACTGGCAAAGCGGCAACACAGTGGAGCGTCCACCATCCTTACACCAGCAGACGTCCAGTCACGAGCGGGAATGGGGGTCCCTGTCAACGCAAGCAAGTCCACAGCAGTGTGGACATCAACCCCTGACGTGCTGCTCACTCTTCCAGGACCCTGACCTGCAGGCCAAGTTGTTCAAGCACACTGTGCGGATGTCAGTCGACACTGTGGGAGTGCATGGTGACAACAGTGCGCTGCATTTGTACCGAGCCAAGACTGCTGAGCGTCTTGGCTGCCGAGTCGAGGACATTCGTTGGATGATCGACCACAGCTTGTACCCTCAGATCACTATCGATGCTCCAATCACATCACGCTTGGAAACGCCAGGTGATCAGCCGCCCCTAACCTCTCATGGTTCTGTGAGCTCCTTACTGTTCCTGGAACTGAGGCCCCTCAAATGTGGACCTTTCTGTTAGTAGTATCTACTCGCTAGGTTAGGCTTGGAAACGCAAGGTGATAATCTCTATGTTCTGTGGGCTCCTTACGTTGTTGCTGGAATTGCTGTATCGCCCCCACAAATGCTGGAAAGTCTAGATATGGCTGAGTGGCAAGCAGCATGAGTGTCAAATACCATCTAACGTTTCCCTGTTTGGCTGAGTGAGAAGCAGCATTGGAAGCGAGGGCTCCAATTAGCGACACAGAGTGCAACAGCAGTAGGCCATTCGATGCATAGGGAAGAGCTTTGAATACCCATGCCTTCAACCCTGGGGTGTGAGACTCAGATGATGAGTCACAACGCACTCAGCATGCCGTGTGGCTGATTCAGCAAGCCATGGGTTCATCCGCATACACAACTGTCAGCCGGTCCCGTGTTGGCAGTGATATTGGATGGGCCGCTTATCTGATCATGGCTCCAACCTGCAATCCCGAGCTTTGACCATGGCAAATACATGCAGTGCATACCCAGCTCTGACCATCGCATTTTCCCCCCATGCACATCAAGCAGATACTGCCGCCTGGCGTCACGGTGTAATTTCCAGACGGCGTACTTGCCGGATGCCGGTGCATGAAAAGCTTGAATATTTGGGGACACGAATGGGTGTTCACAGCCAGTGTGCATGCAGCGTGCGTTGCCAAGGTGATCCTCTGCTGGATCTCAAGCCTCATAGAGACGGCAGCACTGATGGCGATTGCGAAACGGCTGGAGAAGAGGCTAGAGGTTGCCGAGGACATGGCACACGTTTCCAACACATACTTCGTCTCGTCCTCAGGTCAGTCGTACAACGAGCTCCTCTTCGACGACAGCGCCTGCACGTCCTCGTTCAATACACAGCCGTTTGGAGCAGCCTGCCCCCGTTCAATGCCTCAGCATAGTCACTCTTTGGAGAACGCATACTTTCTGAGTCAGCGCAACGCAACAACAGGAGTCAGCCAGACATTGGGATGTGATGGCGGCAGCGTTAGTGCGAGCTGTCAGGGTTCGCTCCCAGTATCAGGCGACCTCAAAGGCTACGGGACATCCTTCGACTTACACTGGATGAACAGCGATGTCTTGTCGCCGAAAGCTTCCGATAAACTGCCAGAGAACCTCTGCGTCGTGAGTCAGCAGTGCGCGTCCAGCGACTCCATCGACATGCTGACTCAGCACATCCACTCCTTTCTGCTCACCGAGGACCGTGGCAAGGACGCTCGAGGGCAGGTCCTGCCATCACCGGTGGTGCAGACGGAGGTGGCCATGCGGAGGCTTGCAAGGGATGTCTTTGGCGGACTCTTCCGGAAGTATCTTCCCCAGATGCACCCGGCTGATGCTGCGTTGCTGTGCAAAAGGCTCCAAGCCAACTATGCCCAGAACGCGGCGCCTGAGGGGGCCTCTCGCTCTCAGCGTGCGCTCACGCCAGGCACTTCGTTCATGGCGGTGATGACTGGGCTTGGCGCGGAGCTGCAGGCCGCCTCGTCAGAGCTCTGTTCTCACCCTGTGGTGTGTCCTAGTGCTCCGTTTAGCGACCTCTGAGTACTGTCATCGTTGACGACGTGACTATATATATATATATATATATATATGTGTCCTAGTGCTCCGTTTAGCGACCTCTGAGTACTGTCATCGTTGACGACGTGACTATATATATATATATATATATATATATATATATATATATATATATATATATATATATATATATATATATATATATATATATATATATAATATATGTTTGCGCCACTTCAGCACAAGCGGTCGGTCACTTCCAGGCGCTTCGACTTCGACCACTGCCCACCCAACAAGCGTTGACCACCGCCTACTCACGATTCAGTCTACGGCACTCTCCAATTTACTGCTTATATACCCAGTGTCCATGTGGATCTCCATAGTGTTCTGTTAGTGCTGTAAACGGTACATAATCATCAGAACATCACATAGATAGATCAGAGCAGGAAGTGGTCGGCACAAGTATTTACGTTCAAAACAGCACGATCACATCACATAGATAATGGCAGGACATAGTCAACAAGCAACCAAGACAGCACATTCAGCTCATCGAATGTCAGCGGTCGGAACAAGAAAGCCAGTCATAAACGCGCGGCCACTTGCACGACATAATAATTACATTACGTAAATAATGGCAGGAAATAGACAGCAAGCAACAAAGACAGCACGTTCGAAGTGATACAGGTCATTGAACGTCAGGGGTTTTGAACAAGCATGATCATCACCATCGCCATCATGCCGAGCAAGGACAAGGCACACGAAAGAGATCAGAGTGGTAGCTACTCGCAGCTGTGGATGGAGGTGTCGAAGACTGCTATGGGCTCAATTATTGGGTGTGAACAGCAGATGGTGTGTTGTTGCAGGCACCCTACATGCCAGCCGACCGCGACGCCCTTCAGCGGTCTATCAAGCAGACCTACCAACGCGCTGGGGAGGCGGCGGACCATTGGGTCATGGTTTACTACATGGTGTACCTTGACAGCCCTCGAGTGATGCGGGGCATGTCGGCTGCGGTCAATCCAGCTGCTGCTGGAGCACACCAGGTGCGTAAAGAAAGCGTGTTCAGTGTGGAAGTACGTTGCCAGATTGCGATGAAAGCGTGTACAGCGTGGAAGTGCGTTGCCAGATTGGGTGTCGGCCCCCATTTTCATTCAAACATGCATGAATTTCCAGGCATCCGAACCCGCAAATCACACTTTCCGGCACATCGCTGTGTTGCGATTTGTCTCCGCATCACCCTGGTTCGTACTAGGGCGGCACAAATGGGCTTGCTGGCTGCACATGTTTCGGGTCAGAACCTACACAATCTGATAATAGAGAATTTTAACGGTTGGTACCAGGCATGCACGTCTGCACAGGCTTCAACTCATGTAGACTTGTTCCAACTTGCTTGACCTGTGCACTCATCGACTCGTGTGTGCAGTTCGACACAACAAACATCGAGGCGTACAAAAACCTGAAAATGAACAACAGCCAGAAGCGCAAGCTCGTCGACCTGTGGGAGAGCTACCAGCGGCAGCTCTCAGAAGTTGCAAAGGAGAGAGAAGACCTCCTAAACTGCCTCGCCTCGCTTCCCACAGTCCCCTTCCTTCAGCACACCCTCGACGACATTCGATGCGCTCATCCAGGGCTCCTACAGGACCCTGGGATCCAGGACGCTATCTCGCGACTTGCGGCTGCAATTGCCAATGAAACTCCAAACGAACCGCACAACTTTGACTGGAGGGGCTCACGGCCGTCTCACGAGTATTCTGTGGACGCCCTCGACAGGCTGCACGGCGCCCGCGCGGCCCCCAATGAGCCCCTATTTGCGAGGAATGGCGCTCGCAAGCGCCTTCAAGTGCCCCTGGGTGCCCGCGATACGACGCGGCTGCGGCACAGCGCGCTGGACGACGGCTTCACGGTCGTCTACGAGCAGAATTCAGCGTTCAACCATGAGGAACCCTCGGCCCCAGCGTGGGGAAACTCGAGCAGGAGCCAGCAGCTGCCTATTGAGCCAGAAGGCGGTCTGTCTGCCGTCTACGAAGCCACGAAGCCCACTGCCAGCACAGAATCTGGCTGTAGGCAGGCCCCTGTGCTGGACGAGCATCGTCGTTCCAATGCTATCACTCAACGTTATGACTCAGGCAGCGCAGAGCACTTCAACCCGGGGCCGTTCTCTCACAGGGTCACTTCCGGCTCGTCAGGGGGTCAGCGAGAACAGCGAGAGATGTTTGGAGGCACTGGCAGCGTGCCCAACACTCAGCCACTGCCCGCCTGGCAGCCACAGGGCACATCTGGCATGTTCGAGCGCGCTGGGGGCGTGCCGAACAATCAGCTGCAGCCTGCCTGGCCGACACAGGATGCGCCATTGGGCGACCCCAGCTTAAATGCCCTTCACGGACTGATGGAGCCGCCAGACATGTCCAACCTGATGAATCCACAGTGTGAGGCAGCATCCGACTGGCCCTGGGACGACACGGGGGTGCAGCAGCACGAGCCCCACTTTGGCGCCGCAGCCGGCCAGAACCGCGAGCAGCCCCACCCAGCGCCCGTTGCCGGAGCCTGCAGCCCGCATCTGGGCGTAAGCCCCAGGGGCTCGGAGGGCCTCCACGGGCCTGACGCAGAGGGCCCTGCCTGGGGCGCCCGCTCCGAACCCAGGCCCGTCCCAGCCCCTCCCCCCAGCTTCGGCGCGCCGTCCCGGAACCTGCCGCAGTCTCAGTCACAGCACTCCTCACTCGGCGCATCGTTCAGTGTGACCGAATGCCAGAGGCCCGAAAAGCGTGGCCGGATCCCCAAGTCGTCCGCCGACACGAAGGGTTACGCCCCCCGGGGGACCTTCCGCCCCTCCTCGGCGGACGCCTGGCGACAATGGCTGACGCTGAAGCTCAGCCGGAGCTCCTACTTGCCGTTGCATTGGTCGCATGCTTTGCTCGGCGCATCGGCCGAGGCAACGGAGATGGCGGCACAGATTCCCGACGGCCTCCGCAGTGGCCTAGCGATCCAGAACCGCCTCTACATCCAGCTGATGATGGCAAAGCGGGATGTGTACAGCCAGCGGCAGGCCGCGGAGCTGCTCGTGGGCACCATGCCGTTCGTTCCAGACCGCTTCCGAATCATTCAAATGGCTGCAACGGACTTGAGAAGCCAGAGTGTTTTCGGTCGGCAGGCGATCTGCGGTCCGGCTGCAAAAGGTTGAGACGAGCGCCTGTGTGAAGTCCGCAGAGATGGTGGCCGCACAAACGTGTGTTCCGGCTTCCTTCACACCGTGGCGCTACTCAACAGCTGCGGGATAAATTCGTACGTGCACATGCTTGTCGCCCCTGCAACGTTTATGAGCATCCGCGCCTGGAGCGTCCACCATGAATATAATCAATGATTATTGATTGATTTATTATTTGATTTCAGTCTGGAACGTTTGTTCCACTGCAAAACACATATTTCACTTTCAACACGCAACTACATGGATGTGGGTTGCGACAGGTGGGTGCATGTCTATCAATATGTGTGGCAAAGCATCGAAACTGGTGCATTTGCCACTGAATACTCGGATACGGTAAGGTGGTATGAACATCTTCGTGTCTCTACATATGGAGCGCTTTGTATGGCATCACTCAATGCGCTATTGATTGTTCCGTTTCCGTTTCATGACGCCATCGCTGCGATGCGGCCACGCAACAGCCTCAGAGTGTCGTGCCTCAGGAGCTTGTTGCGCATTCGCCTCGAGACTACTTCAGGAACAGCACGCCACTCAGCTGCTGAGCAGCTTTCCTTTCACTTAATTTTGAATCATTTGTTCGAGGCATCATGCCAATCACAAACGCACCCACCAACACACACCGCTTGGAGGCTCACTTCAACGGCATCTACTCTCATCAATTTCCCTGCATTCCTCTTTGGGCGTGTGCGTTCACTCGTCAAGTACACTCTTCGGATTCAGTCGTCAAGTTGGCTGTCTCGACATTTGATACCTTTCTTCGCCTGTTCGCCTTCTAGGTACCTGAACCTAGAGGAAGGCATATTATCCTTTCATGTGTTTGTGCATCATGGTCATCCTTGGTTTGCGGGGAAGTATGAAGCTTGGGTTGCCCTCTTTTGTTTACCCAGTTGTCTAATCTTGTACTTGTGAATATTAATGTATTCTCACGCTAGTCGTGTTGCAGTAATTCTCTTCTTTTTCGGCAATGGACTACTATGTAAGCATTCTTCAAATGTTTCTAATTTTCAATTAGTATGTTTGCAAGTATCTCTTTTAGTTTCACTTGGGCACTTGTGTCTGGACTGTTGCTGAGGATGACTGACAAAGGCAACTTACATCATAGATCGTGGCATATCATGGCATCATGTATCATTGTTAAATGATACACAAGTATCATTACTCTGAGATAGGACGCTGAGTCAATCGCAGCAGCATAGCTCCCATGTCGCTGCGACATTGCATGGCTCATTTCATTTCATTTCATTTCATGGCAATGCGTGTGCCATGTTTACATTTGTCTTTGTATTCTCCTCAGTGATATTGACACCCCAACCATTTATATTCGCGGAAAGTATGAAATCAATTCTATTTTATGACAGCAAAGGGCTACTACCCATGCAATGGGACGCTACATGCTTTGCACACTCCTGAGCATGGCGAACACATTATGAAGGGCATATGACTGAATTAACCACTTTGATGTATGTCGACAACAGAGTCCTGGAGCGCAAGTTCAAACCTTGGTGGGAAAGGGCTTGAACTTGCTAGGTTTCTACGTGCTTGGGCACGAAATGAAGAATGAGTATGTTTCTTTTTGTCGGAAAAACGACTTGATCATATCCGAGACATGTAGCAAAGCTGACTCAAGCTTGGGAGAACACCTGAGAGAGCATGTGTGTATCAAATTGGCACTCGTGGCTGGTAGTGTGTCGCCGGACTGCTGTGATGTCCATGTTCAGATGCCTGAAAAATGCATGAACTTCGGGGACAGAGCTCCGGGCCGGACTCCAGTCTGACAAGGCACTGTGTTACTGGAAGCATGCTGCGTTCCATATCCGCGGCCCCAAATCCGCCTTCGCAGTTGGGGCCGTCATGTGTTTCCATCCCTAAATAAATCGTCAACCAATCGGGGATCATTTCATACATGTACTGATCTGTCCCCTCCATGTGTCCGGTTCCCTGTGAATACACTTGCTTGTCCTGCTGGTTTTTGCTTGGCATCGATGCCAGGCAAAATCTACATTTTGCAGGTTAAGGTTTTGTAGTGTTGTGTTATGATGGCTACGCGTCTTCTGGATTCACCACTGCCTCGTTGAGACGTCATCGTGATTTTTGGAACTTTTCGCCAGACTTGAGGTTTGGATGAATGCAATGTAATCAAGGATCTTGCCATGTAGCCCACTCGTTTGCAAGCGACGGCGCCTTGCTTGTGTAGAGGACCCAGCTTGTAGTCTATCTGGAAAACTGGATGGTGCAGATTCCACGGGATATGTCACCCCAGCGATTGCTGCTGTGACAACGTAGACGGCGTCACCGCTGCTTCAAGCGTTTTCCTTCTGATATCGTTGCGTCTGAATTCATCTGTACTGGGTGGTTTGAGAACCCGGGAAACTCTTTGACCCCGAGGTCTTTCACCCGAATAGATCGTGATTCATGCATTTTTTTTTTTGGCTTTGATAACTGAATGCCGGGTATACTGGTCAGGTAATGGAGGTTGTATGGCACCTAACGTTGGGTACGTGGTGTTGCTTGAAGCTGAATTTGTGAATATAGTTCGTGGATGCCAGCAGGGGTGGTAGGAGGGGGCGGTGGTCAAATGGATGTCTGATGACATAGGACCATCCCATGCTATGGGCCATGGCGCCAGTGACGGGGCTGGCCCCTGGGCCATGCGCCAATTGTTCTCACGTCAGCGACGAGACCATCCACCCTGTTCCACTTATTTTGACTGTGTTAACGCACGCATGTTACGATAGCACATTCTTGCACGTCCAGCGATGGGCCCATACACGTGTTTGCAAACCTGAATGGTGGAAATCCGTATTAGAACCGGCAACGGGAGATTTTAAGGTTATTTAACCCTTCATAGTTAGAGTGAAAGATAATAAAGTATGCTGTCAAAGTTGAGGCAGTCCCTTGGTAGAGCAACCTCTGGGGCCGCTGCGGAAGTGTCAGAGGCTGTGCAACCCAACCCTGAGGACAAGCAAGTCGAGAGTCAGCCATCGCAAGCTGCCGGTCAGTTGGAATCAGCGGATAAAAACGAACGACTCATATCTGAATTGTATGTTTCAAGCTCATGTTGTTGCCACGTTCCCAGAAATCGAAGCGGCAGTGTCATTGAAATGCAGTCACTCTCCTGTCCGAACGTACACCGCACCAGCATGATGCATGATCGGCGGCACGAAGAACGCGCCTTGGACGTACATACGATTTCATATTGATCTGATGTGGGCTGCTGTGTGACACAAACCAAGGAGCGTGTCAAGCTTGCTTCCGAGGTTGATCGGTCCAATTTGGCCTGCCGGTCCGCCACGTTCACCAGCACATCCTTTCTGGTTTTGTAGGCGAGTGTGTGCATCAACATGCACACACTCGCCTATAAAATCAGAAAGGCTGCTTTCATGAATTTATGGTAATCTTGATTGTACGGTTGCCGTCTCTGACGCTGGATATCACGTCAGACAGAACAGTTGTCTAGAGGCACAGCCGGCACTTATCACAACAGCTCCATGGTAGATGCGCTACTTGGGAGTCCTTGCACGAACACTCGCAAATCCTGGACGCTATGGAAATATAATATACGTACCGTTACTATGTTGGGGCGTGTTTGTCAAGGTTGTGAAACATGGCGGAATCATGTCATTAATTTGCTCGAGACTGTACTCAACTACACAACCTGTGGACCCCGGCATAACGTCAATAAATGGGCTCGAGACTGTAAGTACGCCACATGTGGGCTCCTAAATGACATGATCGTGCTGATTCATGCAGCTGCTGGTGGTGTGCACTTGAGCAAACATGTACATCTACATGAAGCCTCTCCCGCTTCCTTGAAGCAGCTCCCGATGGCATTCAGCTCCACCAATGCTGCATAGAAGACAACAATTATCATATGTTGGCAGGTGGATAGCCGCTGGTGCTCCTCTGGTTCTCACGTACTTGTTTACGTATGCCCACCAGGCAAGACCAGACTGCGCTAACAGGGTTTTCCAGGGGCCTGCACAAAGTCGTTCATGTTGGTTGAATTGAAACCATGTGCTGCAGAATAGAGATGGAAGAGAGTCGTCAAATCCTGCAAGACCGAAACTTGGCACAGAGGATACAGGTAGGTCAGTCACCAACAAGATTCCACCTTCGCTGATCCCCACTGACGAATCAGAACAAAGCGATATACGCCACCCGAGAGGGCCAGTGTTGACAAGAAAGCCATGGCTGATCTTGTGCCTCAGCAATCCCCGCTAGCGAATCATGCATTGGGGGGAAGCCAATGCTTTGGCTGACCCAGACAGCCATCAGGATGTGTTACCCTGACCATCCCTCAGCTGCTTAAAACTCTTCGCACGTAACCGAGGGCTGCTCATGCAGGCAGAATGGGGAGTGGAGGCCGCCTTTGAGGCTGCCACGCACAGGTATCATCGACAGCAAGAAAGCAAGGTATGAGCCCTTCTGAACTGGTGCAGAAGGAGTTTTTTTTTTTTTTTTGAGTGAACAAACGGCGTGCGTGATACAGACATCCTTTGCTTCTTGCTCCATGCTCTGATATCCTCATGTACAGCGTTTTGGCAGATCCTGCAATTTGCGGGTCGCGATGCCTGAAGATGCATGATTTTCTAGGGCAAAAGTCGGGGGTAAACCCAGTTCTGGCGAATCACTGATCATGCACAAGCGAACGGCTTTCATGAGCTTCAGTCGCATGATAAATAAATCGATCGAGAACCACGCCATGTCCCTTCGCCGTGCAGCATGAAGAAAGCGCCGTACCCAGTTCTTGGCCAGAATGGGTTTCGACCCTCACTTTTGTCCCGAACTTCAATGCAAACGGGTGGGAATGAGTGTGTTTACACCGAGCTACCGTGACCAATTTCGCCCTTGCTCAAGGGGCTCTTCGGATGGCAATCAATTGCTAAACGGAATCTGCATTTTCGGGTATCTGGGCTCTTAAATGCAGAGAGTCTGGCGATGCACCAGCCGTACAAAAGGGACTTTCGCCTCAGGCCGAGGCTGGTCGGCCTAGGGAACACGGGGACAGTCTTCACTAAGGAAACGTAATTTGAACCTCGCCCAACTCGGCAGGCAAATTCTACGGCAGAGTTTGCTTCAAGAGCAACTGCTCTGATCATCAGTATGCTCGGCATACCCGAAAACCGCTGGCGCCGAACCAAGGTTCGAGCGACTCGCTATTTCAAGGTGGATCCATAGATGGTCCTGAAAGTACCCATAGTATGGGTACTTTCAGCTTGCCTTGAGAGTTGTGCTGAAGATATTCAACACTTGCTTCGCTTCACTGCAATTCGCTTCTCATTGCTGTTGTCTTGTATGAAAACGGTTCAGAGGATTCAAGAGTGAAGTGAGTGTGGGTCAGCTATGTGCATAACCTGCATCGCTGTTTGTTATAGCGATCCGAGGAAGACGAAGAAGAAGCCATGTCAGGTCAGGCTATGGCAAGCCAGGCTGATCCAAGTACCCGTACCAAATGTGGTGGCGATATGATTATGGTAGCACTGGTTTTCAATAGGAATGTTCATTGGAGCTGCCAATGTCTATGTGGATGCGGTAGTGTGGTAAGAAGATACATCATCATCACGCAAAAAAACGGCTTACTCAGATCATCCGTGTTGATCGCAGGCGTGCCTGAAGAGGCGCAAGAATGCCACACCTAGGGCGTCTTCCTAATTGGATAGAGTGCCGACCTCAGCTCTCCGTAGCCAAGCCCTCGTCTGAAGAAGCATTTCTCCGGACAGGAACTCTTGAGCTCGAACGCGAACGCCCCACAGCAGCACCTGCAATGGTTTGGAGCGCTTGGGTTTAGGCGAGGTCAGCCATGGCTGTCACGGGTGTCGTAACTTGCTTTGTTTTGTTTCGGGGCTGGACTTACGACGACTTCACTCAGCCAAGTTCAGTGCAAACTCCCTGATGTCCTGGCCTTCCGGGCCACCAAGGCAAGACTAAGAGCTACAACAATTGGGAATCACGGCAAGAACCCGCCTCAAGTGACGAGGCAGCGACCTGCTAGGATAACATGCCTGAGGGGTGTTGGCCTTGGAGGAATGCAGGATCTCGATGAGGTGAAAGATCAGCCATGGCTGCCCTTCCTGTCGTCGACGCCTTGCCTTTTCGATGTTTCGTTTTCCGTTCTTCAAACTTGCGGTGAGGAGCGTTGATAGCAAACGAGCAAAGGTCACAGCGTCGCGCAGTCTCGAAGGTTGAACAAGACACACCACTCATTCGCGGACCAGAGAGCAGAAAATTCTGCTGGTGCTGCAAGTTCCAGCACCGGCGTTACTTAGTGGCACAGGATGTCTGTTAGGAAGGCATGGCCTCCGTTTCGGGGAGCACATATACCAGATGAGCCCGACCGAGTGGCGTGTGCACAGATGGTATTGGGCTGTTGATACATACCAGGCAGCTTCAGCTTAACAATCGAGAAGAAATGTTCTGAGTCAGCAATCAACTGTAGACGTACTATCACGAACATTGAGAACAAGATGAAGGGGACACTCTCCCGCAAGTGCACACCGCCAGCAGACATTGACAACCAAGCGCAACATGCGCATGCCAGTGCTCGATCAGAATGGTTTTCTATCCCCAGTTCTACACTCAGAATCCACGAATTTCCTGGCATCTGGACCCGCACAGCCTGGCAAAAGCGATGCATGGCCTGCCAAATTGCAGCATCAGATACCAAGTGTTGTGATGCCGACCTTGACATCTGGCTGAGAAGCTGGTCAGCTGCCAGAGCTGGCAATGCAATTGCGATGAACACTGCCTGCCGTATCAGAAGAATACTTTAGGCAGACCGGGGAGTTAGGGCAAGAGCTGATTTTCAAAAGCGCAGATTGGCTAGACATTCGTCGGATCAGCACAGCTAGAAAACAACAATCCGCAAATTGTTGATACCAAACACACGCCCTTGTACTTCCCTATGAACAAGTGCATGTACAGCCTTTCTATCAACCTCCCTTGACCACCGCCACCTCAGGAAGCGAAGCTGTGTCATCTACACTGGCCTGACGCGCCCACAGCTCAGCGTACTTGCCCTCGAGTTCCAGAAGTTGAGAGTGGGAGCCAGACTCCACAACGCTCCCGCCCTCGAGCACCACGATCTGGTCGCACTGTGCAGCCGTTGAGAGGCGGTGCGCCACAAAAAGTGAGGTGCGACCCTGCTTGAGGGTGGCCAACGCGTCCATGATGTCTCGCTCTGTCCTAGAATCGAGCGCCGAAGTCGCTTCGTCGCAAAGTAGAATGTCCGGTTTCTGCAGACACACGGCAGATCAAGTTTGACTCACGTTTTGCTCAATCTGCATCACTATGACGTCATCACACGTCATGCAAGTATCTCGTTTACTGTAACAAGTATGGTGCAATATGCGTGAGCATATCGATTGTATCGACAAGGGCATGCATACGAGCTGGTGTGTGTTGGTTGTCACAATCAAGCGAGATAGTAGGCTGTTTGATTGGATTGTTGGTGGCTTTTGTGGCGAGACTTCATGTTTTGAGGTGTGTGTAAGATGGCGGGGTGAGAGGAATCGAGCACGCATGGTTTGTCTAGCGGTGTCTTTCACAGACGTGCGTTAGCGAGCGGTGGTGTGCCACCCACCCAGGCCGCGGTTCTTCACTTTGCTAGTGCTAGTGCACTTGTTGTGCCCTCACTGTTTCCAGTCATCCAAGAGCTGCCAGCCCAGAGTCTATGTGTTCTACCAGCAGTTGCACTGGGAGGTGACAGACAGGTTCATGAGCCTGGATGCACTCTGATGCGACAGGGGGGTTTGTGAGATGCTGGAGGGAGGAGTGAGGGGCATGATGACATGGCCTTGAGTCTGATCCCCATATCACCCAGTGCAGCAGCTGATCTGAGCACCTCGGTACCATATGAGATACACATCAATCTCGCTTGGCACATGACATGAAACAAAAGTATCTCTAGATTCAGAACTATCAAACAAGTATCACAGAAGTATCTCTACAGATACGTGCATTCCGCATTTGCGTCATTGCAGCTACTTACATACATACCTACCTACAAATATTCCGCGTGCTGTGTTTCTTAGGTGTTCTCATGCCGTCTGGAGAGAGCCTTTGGCAAGCTAGTAACCGGTCAAGGCAGCCGGATGTAATGTCATCTGTAAAACACACCCACCCATTCCACACATCAAACTCCCTTGCACAATCATGAAACAAGTACCACTGGAGACACATAGGCAATGCTGAGATGCACCCAGCAACCAAGACGCCGCAAACTGCATCCATGCTTTGACGTTTTGTAGGCGATGTTTTGTAGGCAATACACCAATGCACCCAGCGACCAAGACGCCGCAAACTGCATCCATGCTTTGACGTTTTTTAGGCGATGTTTTGTAGGCGATACACCTATGCACCCAGCAACCAATACGCCGCAAACTGCATCCATGCTTTGACGATTTGTTTTTAAGCGATGTTTTGTAGGCATCAGCACATACCCGAAGGAAAGCTCGAGCAAGTGCCAGACGCTGCTTCTCTCCGCCACTCAGCTTGAGTCCACGCTCTCCCACAATCGTATTGTAGCCATCTGGCATCCCCATTACAGCCTCGTGTAGTGCAGCTTGCCGAGCGGCCTCCTCTACCTCTTCCTGGCTTGCCTCGGGGCGACCGTACGCTATATTATAGTACACTGTGTCATTGAAGAGCACGATGTCCTGCATTGGCCGCGATGGTAAGTCAGCCTGGTCCGGACACGCGTGCCTGGGGTGATGGTGATGAACTGATTCCCAAGTAGTTCTTGGACATACCAATGCAGTAGTGATGTAAAATCTAAAGAATACAATTTATCGTCACCTGCAGTGCCCTTGCCATTGTCCAACGAGAACGCATTACTCAACCTCATGACCTGCATTACACGACATAACGCGGCACACAAGTTTCGAAATACGGCGCCTTGCGTTCGGTGTAACGCCACCATGACACATGTGTTAGTAGACAGCAATACATCAACACAGGGTAGTGAGTGCCATGGGCAGAACTCACCTGTGGTACAGAGCCCATAGGCTCTCGAAGGCTCTCAAGGGTGAGATCTCGCACATCATGACCGTCAATCATGACCGAGCCACCGCTGGGGTCATAAAACCGAAATAGAAGCCTCAAAACCGTGCTCTTGCCACTACCACTCGTTCCCACCAGCGCGCAGCTAGTTCCAGCGGGCACTCGCAGCGACAAACCCTGAAGGATGGGTGCATCCGCACGGTACGCAAAGCTCACGTCGCGTAGCTCGATGCCGTAGCCGTCCGGCGACGGAGGGGGGAGGGGTCGGGCATTCGGGGCGTCTTTGATCTGCTCACAACCAGAGCTGTCAGCGCTTGTATACCGCACGCCCGGTAAATTTTCGCCATCGCTTAATGCTTTGTTTTACCCATTTGTACCGGTTCTGTGAGATAGGGGAGCATGAGCGGGTTTGCCTGATATCTCTCGATGCTGGGCACCCGCTCACACACTCCGCGTCGCATTCTGACATCACATGAGCACACAGGAGGCCCGGAAAGACAGGGCTGTTGGCGAATCTTTAAAGGTCGGGAGGTATGCAACACAGCCATACTGGGCCTGTGCGTGTGAGAACCCTGAAGCGACTTCTGAGTCGGTGCAGGGCTCCTGTGGACAACAAAATCGGCATCTAGGAGGCGTATCTCCAGCTCTGGGGCGTGGTCAAGCTGCCTGCCATGCGCAGCGTGGCTATCATCCTCGTCACGTCCCGTCTCGCAGCACAGCAGGTTACGCAACCAGGGATACAGAGCTAGCAGTCCAAAGATCGAGAGATCGGCTGTCTGCTGCCGCGGTGAACGACGAGTTCGATGATATACGACTACTCAGCTGTTCTGTGAGATGCTAAGAAGTCTGTGGCGGGTTGTTGCTACAACATAGATCAACGGCTGCTTCAGGTGCAGCATCTCGAGGGTTCTATGGGAAGCTGTGAAGCTTGCGGTGGGTCACCACCGCAACACAGAACGGCGAATGCAGCAACTCATACCAGCGCTTCGACAGACCCTCTCATTTTTGAGTCCAGGTGCCCGAAAATACATGAATTTCAGGGACAAAAATGAGGGTCGGAACCCGTTCTAGTAAAGCACAGACCCAAACACCCCGGAAAGGGCCCCTGACCCCCAATCCGTGGCGGTTATCGGAGCGTACCGCAGGCTGTTGCTGCAGAAGAGAAAACATGGCTCCCATGTCGATGAGGCTCTGTTTCGTCTCGCGGTACACCGTTCCCAGAAAGTTGAGAGGCATGCCGAGCTGCATGAGCAGGCCGTTGACCATGACCAGGTCGCCAACCGTCAGCGTTCCCACCATAATCCCCTGCGCAGTGATGATCGATGCTGCGGTGATCGCTGCGGAGAATATTGCGTTCTGGCCAAAGTTGAGCACCGAGAGCGACTCCTGCGTCTTGAGGGCCGCTTTCTCGTACTCTCTGAGGCACTCGTCATAACGCCTCTGCTCCAGCTTCTCGTTGCCGAAGTACTTGACCTGCAGACGTCCAAGGTCCATGTGGATGCGGTAGTGTCATACACAGATACATCAGTACATGACATAGATACTGGCCGCAAATAGTCAACACGCAACAAAGACAGCACATTCGAAGTGATACAGCTCATTGAACGTCAGCGGTCGGAACAGGCAAGCCTGTCATAAACGCGCGGCCGCTCGCACGAGCTAAAAGATACATCATCATCACCACGACAGGAAAGAGAAATCGGCCGGGAATCACAACCACATCGGTGAGAGCACTGTGCCTGCGAGGAACATGCCTGCACGCGCTGTCGCGTGTGTTACTCTTCTATCATCATTATGCTTGGCTGTTTCAGTTTGCTACATATAGTTCATCGGTATGCCTGGCTGATGTATTTATTTTGTTTCGTTTCGCCTGTTCGAAACGCCATCAGCATGTACCATCTCGAGACTCTCGACTGTCCATGTGCAAGCGACAGCCAGGAAGAGCTGCAAGATTGCCAGAAAAGACGCCACAAACAGCGCCGATCCAATCCCCTTTTCTCCATACGCCTCGCGTGCGAGAGGTCATGGTGTGATTCCCAATGGATCTACTTTACGTTACATACTGATTCAGAAACGTACCGTCTCGTAGTTGATAAGCGAGTCCAAGGCACGCGAGCTCGCATCGGCATCCATCTTGTTCATGCGCACACGGAACTGCGTGCGCCAGGCAGTCATAAGGAACGTGAAAACGGTGTACAGGCCCAGCGTGCCGATGGTGATCGCTGCCAGCGCCGGGCCGCCTTTGTAGCCGAGGATTGCTGCGACGAGGACGATTTCAAGCGCTGTCGGAACCACGTTGAAGATCATGGAGGATAGGATGAAGTTGATGCCCCTCGTCCCTCGATCGATGGCTCTTGAGAGGGCCCCTGTCTGCCGGCCCAAGTGGTAGGAGAGGTCCATCGTGTGCAGGTGCCAAAAGACCTGCGCGTTTCACCAGACCCTGTAACTTGCAGGCAGCGATGCCTGCAGGAAGTATCTCTCGAGATATGTCTCTCACCAAGATATGTCTCTCGACTAATGAAGTACGTTTCTCGACTTTTGTTTGAGGTCAAATCTTGAAGGGATCTCGATAGACTGTGGATGCTTTTAGCAGGACTGCTGTCTTTCTCCTTGCCGCGACGCGTTAGCATTTGTGGGCTAAACCGGGGTCGAACCCCATTCTGGCGATTTGCTGCTGCTCGGTAGACCTTGGTAACATCAATGCTTCGCCAGACCCGGTCATGCTTCGGTCCAGATGCCCGACATGCGTGAAAAATCGGAACAAAAATGGGGGTTGAAAGACATTCTGGCGAAGCACTGGTTAGTACATGTGGCTTGCTTTGCTGGGTAAGAAGCTTGGTAAAGCTTGCGGGGGGCTACGTCTTCTTATGTTGTACCTGGCAACTTATGATGTTGTAACGAAATGCATCACGTCGTGTTTTTGGTTATTGGTCATGGGTCGAAATGTGACTAGCTCCATGTTTTGAAGTGCATACCATGATGCCAACGAACTTGCCAGCCCTGCGGTGGAGCAGTTCTGGGGAAAGGCCTCTCCTTTTGGGACTGTACACTTTCGAGGCTGATCATAGTCGTTGGTTAATAAGGAAAGCTGGTTCCTTGTCTACTGCTGAGATGGGCGCTAAAGCCGGCGGTGTGGGCTCGAGAAGTTGCAAGAAGTTCGTTCCGTACCTGGTTGGACACTTTACGTATAGTTCCTTGAGCGACTTTGGCAAAGACCGCATTCCTTGCCTCGCTCAGCAGCGAGGCCCCCGCTCTCGAGAGCCCGTACGCACCCAGCAGGACGAGCGGCGTCGCGCCTGCGGCCACTACAGCGGTTGTTGCATCTCCCTGATCCGCAAGCGCATCCACAGTGTACTTCAGCAAGAACGGCACCTGTTTCAAGGCCCAGTTGTCAGAGAAAACGAGCGCATTTCAACCAAGCGCGTATTGATCTAGGTCGGCTCTCGTCAGCGAGCATGCCTGCATTTGCTGCTACCACGGTTTTGTTAGTGACATGTATCTTACCATGGAGCATACAGCGCTTCAGAGGAGTGAATTACATCCTATCCGAACTTCTCACCTGAATGTTCAGGACCTTTGAGCCCAGCAGCAGCGCTAGCGCCCCTGCAACTCGTGTCCTGAATTCTGGATTGTCTTTAGGCCATACGTAACTGCCCAGGGTGACGAGAATCTGCTGATCAGATAGCTCTGCAGGCTTCTTCTCGGAAGGGTTGGTATTTTTTTCTCCATCCCCCTTATCGGCAACCATAGTCTGAAACGCTGCGGCGCCCGGCGTTGCGACGAATCCTTTGGTTATACCCGAGTACGCAAGCTTATGATACGTATTCCCTGCGACATAGAAATCGCTTGCGCCTAGCCGCAGGCCATTACCTGAACCGATCAAACGTAAAGCATGGTCGTGGGAGGCGGACGCACTGCCCGAAAATGTGCGACTTTGAGATGATAAAACATATATAGATTGGTTTACAAAAGTGAGATTGTCCCTAGCCTCCTGGAGACACGATGCTGCGCTTCGAAAGACGCCCGAGGCGTCACTCAGCCTACCCAGCAAAACCCTATGCAAAGACATTGCAAAGGAGACATAACAGGGAAGAGCAGAATACGAACACTGTGATAAATCACATAAGGAATAGCTTTAATATACTACCAGCGACTGTCAATTCAGACATCCTCCTGCCCGAAATTGGTGTAAACAAAGGCGACGGAAAGAAATTCTGTCTGCTAGCATCTCAGCGCACATTTGTAATCATTGCGTTGACAAGTAAGTATGTAGCATGTAAATGGTGCAGTTACGGCGCTTGGCGCCCTTGCTCTGCCATGGTTCGCGGCCTACATATAAGGCCCAGACTGAGATGCCTCGTCATTTTTGTTTCACTTCGAAATATCCAAAAGAGTCCTCTCCAACAGGAAGCTTGCAACAGACTCGAGCACTCAGCCCAGCTCGTAAAGGAGCACGAGAATAATTCTAGTCCCTTTGTTTGCGTTTGTCGTACGGCTGCCTGACATTTGGATGCTCTTCTGCTGTTAATTTGCCTCCCGTGCGCGTAACTTGCTCGGCCCGTCCTTATTGTCCCTGGGCATACCCGTTTTCTCTGAATAATTTGAAATAGAGAGCCGATTCTGGGTTCCCATGAGACATATGTCTTTGAAAGCTGTGAAGGGCCCTCTGATGGGACAGAACCCCAACAAACGCTTACGCCGCTGCCGTATGGGACATGCGTGCGATGCCAGACCCCCATTACGTAGTTTAAGAATAAGGGTTAATTATAAGGACTGCACGACCGACGACTTCGCAGAGGCACCCGTGGCTTCAGCGCCAGAAGTAGCAGTTATGGACCTACTCAGTCTTGACGAGGGCATCCGAAATGAAGTGTATTCCAGGATTTGTGAGGTGCGATAATCCACATGGGATCGCGAATTTTACATTTGGGTGCTGTGGACTCTCGACAGGAGGCGCCTGATGTCGATGGCATCCTGATGTATCGAGCGGAAGAGCTGTACTTCGGGTCGCGGTGTTTGGTCCCGAAGTATTTCCGCTGATACCAAGCAGTAACGAGTGTCCATCACTTACCTAACGAAATTATGAGGACGAAACCCAGCATGTCGCGCACCCGTGCTGAGCATTCGAGGCAACGATTGATGTCGAAGATTCGCGCACTCCGAAGGTCCGATGGCATTTACACCACAGAGTGACATATCTCGAGAGGTAGAGTCGAGAAAGATCGAAATAGAGTCGATGATAGTGTACAGAATTACCCACGTTGTTGCTGTCGGTTGGGATGTGACGCGCAAAGAATGTTTGTTGAAGTTGTGTGCTCCGCGGAGCGTTCCAAACGTGGCAACATGCGTGCGAAAGTGTTCGCCAGTAATGTAGCCATCCTCCGACGGTCACAGCGATGCAGGCATTCGTGGGGACAGAAGCGCTCGGGTTAATCATCGTCACAGGAGTCCCAGGCTTGCTAGAGGCTAGGCAGCGTGTGCTACCGCTAGCGTCGACACTAGCGGCGCTGCCAGGGGAGGTGCTCCAGCAATACGAGCATCCTGGAAGCAATTACAGCGTCGGTTGGAGCCGCGGCCACGAAACCCTACAGGGTACAAAGCCAGACGCGCATAAAGGGAGCTTCTATGCAAACCCTCTTTACGATGCGCCCGGGGAAGGGGTAGACTTGAACCTGGTCTCCCTTTATCCAAGTACGGTCCCCTAATACAAAAAATACTTATCAATTCCTGAGACACAGCTTCACCTGGATTCTGAATTGCATGCACCTAGTCAACAGATGGGCAGCATCGCGCCAAAGCTCGAAATTGGGACCACAGACCCTCTGTTAGCCAGCATGATGATGATGTATCTTTTTGCAAAACAACCGCATTTACATGGCCATTGGCACCTCCAAGAACTACGTGGGAATCAGTGCTACCATTACCATCACCTGAGGCCTGGACCAGCATGAATCACTGAATATCTGGTGGCGATTTGTAGGCCTCTACGAGCCCAACATCTGGCCCACCGAGCATGTGCCAGATCTGGAAGGGGTATTCAAGGCACTGGGAGAGCTAGTGGTCCAGGTGGCAGGGTTCTTGGTGACTCATTGTGACCGGCTGGTGTTGGAAAGCGCCACAAGCGGCAGGGGGGATCTGCCCCCCCCCGAAGCAGCTCGCGCACAAGACGAGGGCGGTCCCGGTCAGATCACTGACTCAGTCGTGCAGTCACGCTGTACAAAGGCGCGTTTGCTGCACTACGCACCGCTTCCGCTCGAGGGTGGGCCGCAGGACTGGTGTGCGTGGCACACAGACCACGGCACACTGACAGGTGCGTGCGTGGGATCCCCTCGCCTGAAATAATTCCGAGAAGTTGAGATCTTAATGATCAAGGTTTTGTAAATCTTCCCCCCCCCTCGGTCGTGCGCGTTTGACTTCTTTTGGTGATTCAAGTCTGGCAGGCAAGCTCTTGAGGTGTGTGTTGGCAGATAGCTCGTTCGCGATGTCACGTAAGTAGGAGAGACGAGGTGGCAGCATCGCAGGATGGAAAGTGCGAGGTCGTGTCATGCCTCCTGCATCGTTGGCTTTGATCAACCTCGTCTGGAGGTACCAAGCAGACCAAAGAAATCACTGAATATCTGGCATAGTTGGTAGCATTATTCACGTGATATAAACAAGCAAATAAACGAAACACAAGCCTTGGCTACATCGTGCGCAGGTCTGACGAGCGCGATGTTCCTTAGTGAGGGACACGAAGAGGAGGGCGAGAAGGCGTGCACGAACCCGGGCACTGGCCTCTTTGTGAAAACCCGCAGCGGCTGCATCGTCAAAGTGAGCCTGCGTCGCGACCAGCTGGCATTCCAAGCGGGGGAGTGCCTGCAGATCATGTCGGGCGGCCTCCTGCAAGCCACACCGCACATGGTGAGGGGCCATCCGGACCCAGCCGCCCTCGCACGCAACACGTTTGCGGTGTTTGTGCAACCCAAGTACGACCCCTCACCTCCTCCAAATGGGTGTTGCTGGGCAGCCTGCAAATTCCACCTCGTTGCACAGACTTTGTAAGGGAATGTCACGCAACACGTTTGCAGTGTTCGTGCAGCCCAAGTACAGCCCTGATAACATCGCCTCCAGCACTCGCTGTTGTCGCCAGAGTCTTGAGCAGCTCCATCGTCGGCTTGCCCATGCGGCCGAGCGTCTCGTGCGATAGAGGGCTGATCTGATATGATAACGCGTAGCTGTTGGGATAAACGGACTGGTACTTTGTCCGCTTCATTTGATCCCGTGCAGCCGCTGCGCCACCTTCTGTGTGTGCAGCTTGTACGAAGGAGAAGGGTGCGCAGGGGTGCACCACCGAGATGTCAGCGACAAGTCTACCTCATCATCATGATCAATTGTGTCTGCCCGTCGAAATTGGACTCCAAAGAGCGATGCACTGCTTCGTTTCTTAGCAAATAAGGATACTGATTGTGTGACAGCATCCACAGCCGGCGAGAATTTCGCGGAACCATTTTGCAGAACAACATCATGTCAATTGTTGGCAATGGTGTGCATTCTGTAAGGGCCGGCCAGAAAGCTCTGGTACTTTGTTGAGTTGGTTTCAAGGTGGTGGGTGTGTGCAGTGCGGACGAGGTTCTGGACCCTGACGTGGCAGCTCTTGGCGACGTCACAGATGTGGGAGTGCCGAGGTGGCAGCGTGGCATGACGTTTGGCCAGTTTGCAGAGCACACTGTTAGCTCATATTACAATTGAGACATGTACCTGATGGCATGGCATGGAAGCTAAACCTCGGGCTCCATATCCGACCTGTGATGTATACATGGCACAACCTGGCATTGGACGCCACGGTCAAGGAATTTAAAGTGGGGCAACGTCATTGCTTTTGCATTTCGGAACTCATACATTGCAACGCTCTTGGATGGCGTAGGTTCTATACATTTTCAGAGCCCACACATTGAATTCACACTGCCTCAGCGCTCTGCGACCATCAAACCCTGAAGACCTTGATGCGCGTGTCCAACGATGTCCAGATGGCAGTAATGTCCCAGCCACGAGTGCGCTGGCAGCATGCCAGGTGGCCGTGGACTTCAGGCCCATTTACAAACGATCAGAGATCAACGCTTCATCACTGCACTGTACAGGGGGCCTGCGCAGTACATGCCCACTGTGAATGGGCCTTCGGGCCCAAATAATGGTCGATCATCGAATCTTCAATGCCATCACCAATTGTGGCCTCACTCACCATAGAAGTTAGAGCCAGGGCCTGTGTAGTAATCATCAGGCACCGCATTGCCGCGCTCGTGCGGGTCACAAACGGTTGAAAGGTTGAGGTAGCCACCAGGGCCGACCTTTGCTCTGCCTGCAAACAATCAGCACAATAACATTACAAGCGACAGGGCTGGCAAAACAGGGAAAAACACAGAAACTAACACAATCAGCACAATAACATGTTGGTCCATACTAGCACTGATTCCCAAGTAGTACTTGTTGCCAATGTCCATGCCGATCCGGTGGGGTTGGTTAACAAAATGTACATCATTACATCTGCAGTTTATTTCTGCTTTGCTTTCCCGCTTCGTTGTAACACATCATTACATCACATAGATGATGGCAGGAAACAGACAACAAGCAACAAGGACAGCACATTCGAAGTGACACAGCTCATTGAACGTCAGCGGTCGGAACAAGCAAGCCCAAACGCGTGGCCGCTGGCACGAGCTGATAACTTGAAGAGCACGCCAGTGAAATGTACATCATCATTCATCATCATCTCGTCTGTTGCTTCTCAGCCCACAGTGCCTCTGGGAAGCATTCCGCTAGGTGATATGTGTCTCATGAAAAACAGAGTGACTGTATCACTCTGGGTGTGATGAGAAACCTATCACCTATCACTGATACGTTTCTCGTCGCTGGTTTGCTCCCTTTGCTCCATTGCTGGTTTGAGCAGGCCTGGACACTGCAGTGGAGCTTTGTTTAGCTACAGTTGCGGCATTGCCGTATGAGCACAGAAGACACAGACACAGTTCAGATCTGTAGCCATTGCTCCAATGTGCTCAATATCGAGTGGAAGCTTCCCTGATACCCGCTTTGCACACGACAACACATGTGGTCCACTTACCACTCGTGAAATGCTCCGAAGGTCTAATCACGAATCAGCGTGTTTCAGAATGTAGCAGTCACTTCACAGCGTGCAGGAATTGATGCAGTCAGTGAAAGGCCGGCCAATGCACGTCAGCAGCACATGCATGGCACCACCTGAATGAAACCATCGACCCTCGCATCGTTCGCATGTGTCACAGTGCTTCACCAGATCGGCTTTCGACACCCCAAAATTCCCCCGAAACTTCACGAATCTACAGGCATCTGGACCCGCTAATAGCAAGGTCTGGCGAAGCGCTGATGCATCAATTGGTCCACAAGAACCGAATCAAATTGGCATTTCTGCAGTCCTCCGCATGTGCCACCTGTGCTTCGAAAGGACTCAAAAGCTCCCAGATTTTTGACCTCGATTCAAGGAATTCAAACACATCCCGGTCTACAAGTCACCGTGGGGGAAGTCGAACCTGGAGGGTCAGCCCACTCACTTCGGCAGTAGACGCACGAAACTTTGTGACCCATGGCCTTCTTCTGTGCGGTCCAAGTGGCCATGCACATCGTATGGAAGTGGTTGCGGCACGTCTGACAGCTAACGGTCGCCTCAGTCCCCGCCATATCGTCGTAGCAGATAGCGCACTCGCCCTCCGCAGCCTTGTCATTGATGGGCGCCGCCTCGGCCCCCGAGGCGCCTTCACCCTGCTGACAGTGCTGCTTGTACTGCTCCTGAACCCTCTTCGATGCCATCACCGATGAATCAGCGCCTGCGTTCCTGCTACCTGATAAGATGTCGTCTGCCTGCACATAAAATCAAACATGCTAATTGTTGAGAACTAGCTATTAGAGATAGTTCTGGTACTGTCCACATCCTGAATGATGCTGGTACCATGCATACAGGTGCACATGGGTGTGTACGTGTCCAAAGGCTCTGCCTTTGGTATATCGACAAACCTTGAACTAGCCGCGGTGCATGCGTGCTGTCGCCACTAATCGGTAACTTCGACACTAGCAGCACATGACAATGGAGAATGGGATTCACCTGGCAGTCAGTCATGTTCGAGTTGCAAAGCTGACACTCATTGACTGAACTGCTGAAGTCTGACTGGGCATTATGATGATGATGTATCACTTCGTATGAGCTGTCTTTGTTGCTTGTTATCTATGTCCTGCCATTATCTATGCGATGAAATGATGTATCACTCCGAATGTGCTGTCTTTGTTGCTTGTTAACTATTTCCTGCCATTATCTATGTGATGTAATGATGTATCGCTTACAATCGCTGATTCCCAAGTAGTTCTTGGAGTTGCCAATGTCCATGTGGATACGGTAGTGTTGTAAAATGATACATCATCACAAAACTACCGCATGCATATGGATATTGCCAACTCCAAGAACTACTTGGGAATCATTATACTCTCGCAATTGCACAATTATTCCGAAGGACCATGTCAAGTCCCTGAAGCCACAAACGAATCTACCATGTGTGCACCTGTTAGCATGATCACCACGTTGTATCACGCAACTCGTCACCCATGAGCCAACATATGCATAGCTGACCTTATGCCGATGTCGCGCACGCCGAAGCAACGATGGCGGCGACGACGTGATACATGTGCACTGGAGATATACGAACAGTGAACAGATTGCTTCGTCTGGCAGTGGTAAGATGCCCTCCAATGTCGGGCGGGTGTGATAAGCACAGCATCATAGGTGCAGACACACTCCGCATCCAAGTGTAGATGCTGGTTTGGCAGCAGCGAACATACTGACGACGGCTTGGTCAAACAATTTGGCATTGCCTGCTAATCCGCACCGTATGGCGTGTGCACGAGCAGAAAGCAAAACAGAGAACGGCGGACTGGTGTTATGAGCCGAATAACTGAGTCGGTAGCTCCATGGCGAAGTGTTCTCAGGAGTGCTCAACAGTCAGAGAAGATGCACCTCGGAGCACAGCAATGCACGCTGCCAGACACGGCTGTCGTTTCGGTCAAGCTTGAGGACTCTCAGCATCACGAAGAGGATGTGTTTGCAGAGGTTGCCGCGCTGAAAGTCGGGGCAGGAGCAGTTGAGGAACCTTCCGATGTGCACGGAGTAGACGTTTCCGGTATTGCCGAGAATGGTGAACGCCTCCTTCGCGCCACCTGGACTGCCTGGGGGCTCCAGCGGTTTGCGGTCAACGAGGAACAGGCGATGTGACGAGCCTGAATTGCTCGAGCACAACGCGTCAGGCGCGCTGGAGGTTCCACGCCCACCAGAGACGGAAGCACTTGCCTTACATGCATTCATGTGCTCGGGATTGCGGGCCATTCATCCGCGGGCTCACAGCCTTGAACAACCGAACCCTTACGCCGCTCTATGACATGGAACGGCAATGGACATACACTTGTGGCAGCCGTGGTCGCAATTCCAGTCTAGGCGTGCGAAAGGGCCGCAAGTGCCATGTAAAATGGCCCAGTCGCACGCTTTTGCATGGTAAGCATGATAGCGTGAACAGTATCTGACTGCAAGATAAACACAATGTACTTACGATTGACTGCATGTGCCAAAGGATACTCTTCAGGAAACACGGAATTTGTTCGAAAACACGACAGCCCAGAATAAACAGCCAATACGACTCGCGGGGGTGAAGATGCCAATTCAGGAAATATAGGGCATCTGCGACTGTAAATTGCTGATTGCTGACTGCAGCAAAAGCCTTGCGCGCATGCCGACATACTGGACGCATCCGCAACCCTTCAGGCAGTATGTGCTTTGTCAACTGGATATTTCCAGCCATGCAGGATTTCAATAACATGCGAATTACCTGGCAGCGCCCGATATATCCTGTCAAGGTCCTTGGCAGTTGGCTTGGCTTTGAACCTGACAGTATTACCAGCCTCGCCGGTCCGTTTCTCCTTTTCGGATTTCACCGGAGCATCTGCTGGCTTGCTTTTGGCTTCCTTCAATTTTTTTACACCGCCATGGGGAGCAGCTTTCGCCCTGCGTCGCTCCTCGTCGTCCATATCGCTTATGGCAGCACAGGGTTTCAGCTGCAATCTGAGTCCCACACAAACGCTGAAGCTTCCAGATACAGTATCTAGTATTCAGAGCTATAACATACACGTTTTCCACCAAGAGCTGACAGAACGCAACCAGGGACGAGGATGTGTGGCCGGATCGGTTCAATACAGCGTGTCTGCAGTAGATTGGCAGTATCGCAAGAAATATGCTAGCGTTTCAACTCATTCAAGCATAAACTCGTGCAAGATGGCCCATGCTTCTTTGGCTGATTTCTCCTTTTCACGTTGAAGTGCTGGATAGCTGGATAGTGATGCTGCGACTCGTGAGCGGGTCAATAAATGGAGAGGTCTGCTAGAGGGTGCAACGCAGTCCTGGACTAAGAAAATATGCAACTAATAGCTGGATACAGCTGCACCGTCAAGCCTAATGTATCTCACATGGGCCTGGGCAAGGGTTTCTCGGATATCGATGCTTGGAATTTGAAACGACGTCTGCCATTGGAGCTGAAAAACAGCCTGTAGCATCCAGAAGCAAAACATTCAAGCGTCCTTGCATGCCATCAATGAATTCTGCCTTCACAGTTCGCTATTTTTTGGGGGAGCAGGACGGTATCACCGCGTCCAAGCACAGATTGGCAGTGCCGCTCAACATTGGGCCAAGAGTCTTGTCAATTGTCCATGGATGTCAGCGGCGCTGCCATTCGTTCGGGAACGCCCGTCATTTCATCCGCATCTGATGCTCACGGGCCCATGTCATCGTCTGCTTTTCTCTTAAAAATTCTCTCCCACAAATCAAAGCTGTGCACAAATGCAACCATGTTGAAAAGTTAAGGCTGTGCACACGTGCATGCTGTGCCTTCACGGCGCCGTCACAAGCAACGTTTTGGAGGAAACGGCACCCAGTACGGTAGTCGTCTGTAAGGAAGCTCGTTACGAACGAAGTGCGCGAGCTCGGCTTGGGAAGTCCCAGTCCTGGTTCCAGCACGAAGCCTCAGGAGTGCTTACGAGCGGCAATGTGCCGAGGGAGTTATTTACCGTTTGCCGTTTCATGTCATCAGAGCGATGAGTGGGTTGACCAACATTGGCGATGTCGTCGACGTCGCCACTGTTGTTTGGAGGGATTCACTGAATACCCATGAATAGGTGGTTGGTCGTATTACATAATCCTGATAGCATCGCTCGCCAACATTGACCCGCAATGTCAACAACAACAGTCAGTGGGCCCGCACTTCACTGCGCTATAATCCATATATGTTTTGAAACACTGTCTCCGTCATCCTTCTATCATCCACAGATGCAAAAACACATGCGCACTGACGGTATAGCTGTTTCTGGTCCATGTCCACAAGTTGCATCCACTGTCAGGTCACTCAAATACATTGTACCTGAGTTTATTCTGAGTTGACGTATTCACGTGCAATCATGGAGTCCGTGCCTGTGACCATGTTGAGTGGCTTCCTGGGTGTTGGTATGTCCTACATTAACTGCACTTATGCGTACACTACTGAGCTGCAGCGTTGAGCCACAGTGACTTTTGAGTGGAGCAATTGCATGTGCATCAAGCGGTGCAAATGTGCCTTGGCCTGGCAAGTGCCTCACCACAGGGACATAGGGTGCAAGGTGTCAAAGTTGGTGACCAGTGATCATGAGCACGCACGGCATGCAGTGCAATGTTTGAAGTGCGCTTATGTTTGCGGACTCGTTTAAACTTCAGTCTGGTGGCACTTTGGTGTGTACGTCGAACTTTCTACTATCCAAGTCGTATTGCCCAAAGACCAGTACGGGTTTCGTTCGCAAGTATCTTCTGTCTGAACGGTCATCTTTGTGTATCTTCAGCTCTATTATATATGGGTATTTACAAGCTGCAAGCGTGGGTGTTGGCGCCTCTGAGGCTGCAAAACGACGACGGCACTTACGTATGCAGGCAAAACGACGCTGCTGCGAGAGCTCTTATCTCAGACGGCGCTCAAGATTGGCTGCATCGTTAATGACGTGGCTGCTGTCAACATTGACGCCAAGCTAGTCCGAAACCAGCAGCTGCAAGGTGCAGCGGCCACGGACAGCGTGAAGGACCTCGCGGAAACCATTGAACTCGCAAACGGCTGTGCATGTGCGTGCCACTGTTCCTGTGAAGATGATGGGTGCAATGCAGAAGCGTCGGTCACATGCAAGCTCATTGCCAGGGGCAATCCCGAGCGCAACTCGGATGCCGCTTTGCAATCAACAGTATACGGGGTTTTGCAGGTTGCTCCATCCAAGACGAGCTGATGTTGTCGTTTGAGCAGCTCCTGGCGGTTTCCGACCGCAGTGGCAAGCCGTTTGACCGGATCGTGCTCGAGAACTCGGGCGTTGCAGAGCCCTACAAGATTCGGGAGCAGTTCACCTTGGCCATTGAGAATGGAAGCCCGCTGATGAAGCGTATCCATCTGTCCACGCTGGTGAGTGCTCTCGCGATGCCACATGCCACAAGAAGCATTCACTGACACACTCAGCACTGAGGCGGAAATGCCACATGATTTCTTTCAGACCGTTTTTCAGGGTTTCATGGGTCAGTATTACATATGCTTCCATTCACCAATGCAGCACCTAACCTGCCTCAAGATGCCCCTCCCCATTATCTCGAGATCATATGAATAGTAAAATCAAGCATCCGTTCGATACACCGGCATGGGCACCGCTGGCTGGCATGCGGTCCTCATTTGGCAGCACACATGCGGCCCAGGCACCGCTCGCACCCAGAATGCACTGCTTCAGGTGACGTTGTTGGACCCAGCTTGTTCATCAGCCGCGTAATGTTAGGCTTTCATGTGGCAGTCAAAAGCAGCCACTCAAAAGCAGCCAACCCTTGTGGCTGGCTCCGGTGTCATCCCAAAAGTCAGCCCTTGCACCCAGATCTCACTGCTATCGGAACTGCAGGTGACTGTGGTGGACTCGGCATCTTTTATCAGCGACTTTACATGCCGCAACGCCCTGTCAACGCGCCCAGACCTGGGAGGGGACTCGATCACACCCGTTGTTGCTCTGCTAGTGGAGCAGGTGGAGATTGCAGACTACATCATTCTCAACAAAGTGGACCGCCTCGGCGAAGAGCGGGTCCCCGAACTCACCGCTATCATCGAGAACATCAATCCCCTCTGCGAGGTCATCCCCTGTAGCCACGCGAAGGTGCGGCCAGCCTCACGCACAAGCTTGTAGGGCTGTACGGAAAAGCTTGCTGGCTGCATCTCTCAGATCAGCACCTGTGCAGCCAAAGGGTGGTAGTTTTGCAGTTTTGGTACCAGCTGTATGCCTTAGAACGGGCTTGGCAGTTTACGATTCTGTCTGGCGATCAGGCTGCTTTGCTTTGTCCCTTGCACTCTGTCCAGGTGAGTGTGCTGCTGCAACAGATGCATCACCACCACTCCTCACCGATAGGGTTCATTTTTAGGGTGCATCAGGGTTTTTGTGGTACTAAGAGCAGAGGGCCACCTATTCAACGCCTTGGCATGCGAGCCCTGTGGAGGCTGTGCCCTATACACAACTAAGCTGTGGCCGTTTCTATCTCCTATCTGCTCACAGCACTGTGTTCTGTGCAGTTGACACGGAACCGTGTGTTTTGGTTAAACCTTGTGTGAGTTGTAACAGAGGATTGCACCTCAAACAAGGCCTTCTTTCTCCATGAATTCCACATGACTGATGCCTTCAGCTGTGCCAAATCTCGAGCGATTTCTCAGGTCAGCAGGGTACCTAGAGCGGTGAAAACAAGCCATGGACGCACAGCGCCGTGCTCTGTGCAGTTTGCCCTGAATCGTGTGTTACAACTCGCCTACATCGCTGTGTTCTGTGCAGTTCGACCTGAACCGTGTCTTTGGCGCCAATGCTCGCCACATGATGGCATCTCTCAGTGTTGAGGGCCAGCATCGAGGGTACATCGCAAAGGCAAAAAGCGGTGAGCACGCGCATGATGACGGTCATGCTTCAGACAGCGCACACGGCACGCACGATCACGAATGCACGGAAGACCATGTGCATGGCCCTGACTGTGCACACGGTCACTCCCACTCGCACGAGCACACACATGGCGGCCACGCGCATACGCTTGAGCACAGTAAGGAAGACAGCAAAGGGCACACGCACGAGCACCGCAAAGAGCACAGCAAGGACGACGGCAATGGGCACACAAATGCCTGTACCGTGGATCACGAGCATGGCCCTGACTGTGCGCACGGTGATGGAGGGCATGGCCATGCTTGCAAGGAGGACCACGTTCATGGCCCTGACTGTGCCCACGCTCACGACAGCTCGAAGAAGGATCGAACAAAGACAACCGCCAGCGAACGGTGCGTTCCATATCTCTCCCTTCCTCTGTCCGCAGAACAAAGGTTGGTTAGAACATGCGCGGTCTGCAATTATAAGCACACAAGCAGGAGCAATCACTGTCTAACCACTGGCTTAATCACTTGTTCGCGGAGAGCCAAAAGTGGCCGCATGACACATGAGAACCACCGTACTCAGCGTCAGCGGGGCACCATAAGGAATTGGGCGCATCTTACGCGAGTGAGGTTGGCTGGAGGCGAGTATGGCAGAGCCATGCTCCGTATTCGTAGATTGTGCGCGCTCCCCTTACAGTAAGGATCTGGCGGAACCACACTCCACATTTCTAGAATGAGCGCTTTCCGTATATCACGGATCTGCCCGCACTCCATGTTTCAAGGATGCTGCTCCTTCACATACACTTCATTGTCCGATGTAAATGGACTTCACTGCTACAATGACCCACGAGGAGCTGCAAGCGCACCGTCATCAGCCTGCCTGACCATCTTTGTCTCCCGGCACGTCTGCGGTCTCCCTATGCGCTGAGTTTCTGGCAGCGGCACAAGTGCGCCATCCCCTTATGTGTGTGCTGGCGTAATAAGATGATAATCCATCTTGCCAAGTGCCGTGATGTTACGGTGCTTCGTAGATTGGGCTTCGCCCCTCTTTTGTGTATCCACAATTCATGCATTTTTGGGCATCTGGGCTAATCACTCGGTCTGGCAAAGCTCTGCTGTGATGTCTCCTCGCGTCACTCGACTTCAGTGCTGTGTCCACTGCATCATGACGACTCGTTCTCAAGTTTCAGCAACGTTTTCCCGTCATAAGTGACGATGCCTCGCTAGCCGCAGGTTTGGCATCACCATGTTTATGTACTCTCGCATTGCTCGCTTTCAGTGCTGTGACACTTGTCGCAATCTGCAGGTTTGGCATCACCACGTTTGTGTACTCCCGCAGACGGCCCTTCCACGGGGTGAGGCTACGAGAACTGCTGCACAAGGCAATGCCTTTAGCCTCGAAAACCCCTCAGGCAGCAACCCCGCAAGCCCCGTCACCGATGACCACTGTGCTCCGTTCCAAGGGCTTTGTGTGGCTAGCTTCCAAGCACTCCACTGCGATCTACTGGAGCCACGCTGGGCAGCACATCGAGCTTTTGTACGCCACTTTCTCATCTCGGCTGCATGAAATGTCTTAAAAGGAGTGCAATGTTTTGATTGACAACACAGTTTTCAACAAGTCCAATGGCCTGCTGTGTGATTCAGTGTTGTGGTTTTTTATGCAAGCTGACAGGCACAAGAGGCACGCCTCTCTCACAGGCAGAGTTCAACTCTCGCCTGAAGTTGACATTGGTCAGTGGGTTGGCGCACGTCCTTTGTTCGTTGCGAAGTTGATGGCATGGTGTGTGTTTGCAGAGAGGAGGGTGAGTGGTGGGCCAGTGTGCCCGAAGACGGCTGGCCCTCCGCTCCAGAGTCACGCGCGGTCATCCTCTCCGACTTCCTTCCAGGCGCGCGGTATGGCGATCGACGCCAAGAGCTCGTTTTCATCGGCACCAAGATGGACGAAGCCGCGATCCACGCGCTCCTTGACACTGCGTTGCTGACTGATGAAGAGATGGAGAAATACGAGCAAAACTGGAGCATGCCTGACCCTGTGCATCCTGGAGCCCCATGATTCATGACACGAGGCATGGAATATGGGTTTGGGCATAATTCCATCGGAGAGCGCAACTTTGCAAGTGACTGAGTGACATGTACATCAGCCAATGCCACCCGTTGAGCCTCGGCCTTGCGTCCAGACAGAACCTGATCACGGCGGATGCGTTTCATGTAGTACATCAATGTGACGTTGTATCTGCTACCTAGTCCGCTGCACCCGGTTGAGGAGAGTGCGATGCATCGTCAGGGTTGCTCAACGCTGTTTGGGCAATCGTGTCACAAGAAAAAAGGCCAACCTCACATCGACATATTACATGTTATCTCAATTACCATGTGTGTTCGTGTGCTAGTTGCGCTGCGAGTTGTTTGTATCGAGGAGTATTCCTTCGTAACAAACTCCAAATGAGAAGGACATGTATGCTCATGTCATAGGGCGATCGATCATAGTACGCAATGAAAATCCAGCGTCCCTAATCTGCAACTTGTGGCACTGCAAATCAACTTTTCCTTCGAGCACAGCTGGCACATAACCTGCAAGCATTTGTTATATTTAACGTATCCAGCAAAATGGTTCATGGGTGAGTGACGCAGGGGTAGCGTGTCCGCTTCGCATGCGGGAAGTCGAGGTTTCGAATACTTCCTCATCCAAGTTTTTGCTTTTGTATTTTTGGGCATAATGGTGCGTGAATTTATCCGTTATTTCCTGGTTCACCCTTTACATTTTTCAGGGACTGGGTTCGAAGCCTTCCAACAGTGCTCGAGAGCCAGAAGTTCTGGCATAAAAACATGTTTGTCCCTCCTTTTTGACCAGCTCGCGTACCACTGTCGCCTCACATTCAGGGATTTGCGTGGCAATCTATCAATTTGTTCTTTGGTGCAAGGTCTCGATGGTACAAGTGTTGTTGCAGACATAACTGTTGTTGTAGCGAACAGTTGTAAATACATCATGTCGGAAGATTTGCGACCCAGGAAGCCGCGCTGCTGTTGTGATGGCGACGTGTTGCGATGAGCGCCATCAGCCTGAAGCCGTGATTGACGCACAGCAAAGCACGTTCTGGGCCACCACAGGCTGTTATCCTCAAGAGATATTAGTGCAATTACATGATTCGATCAGTGCTGCTCGTATCACAACCAAAACTATTAATGGTGCGACTTCTGCAACCCTGGCTTCCCTCGAGTCGTAGAAATTTTCACGCATTCACGGACGACTTGCACACAGCTACCACAAAAAAACTGCAAGAATTTTGTACGGGATAATTTTCAGATATGAAATTTTATTTATGAAGTTGTGTTTGCCATCCCGTGTTGGGACCGTGGTGCAAGCACCGCGCTGCACCCTAGACACGATGGACATCTCCAGACAATGGAGGTGTGCTTCATGTTTGGTTTCACGAATGCATGTTCAAGTAATCACATAGTATGTGTCCCATTTAATGGTATGTGTTCCAATGGACGTGAATAGATGGAGCACTGCAGTGGAGTTCCGAAGATGACTTTCAGGGCAGTGAGTACACATAGAGCTCCAAGAAGTCATGCTTGGCAAAGATGGAGGCAATGCGGTGGGAGGCAGTGTCGGTTCTTGTCCTGTACAGAATGATGTGAGGCCATATATGTGGACGACTCAGGCTGGAATCCCTGAGTCGATTGTAACGGCTATCTTGCAAAGTGTGTCGCTACCTCAACTGGTGTTGTTTTCAACATCTGTTTCCAACATCATCTCATCCTTACGAAGCGATTTCGACTCAAAAGTCCTTAAATTCAGGGGAAGAACCAGGCAGTCTTGCAACAGTAGGGTGCACATGGGGCCCAGCTCTCCATGTTGCCCTTTTCTGCAACCCGCCCCCACCCCGCCTAAAGGCACAACAAATAAACCAAGGTACGACGGCCTAATGGCAGGTCAATCCATGGCGAGTGTTGTACGGCAAGATGTCTCATCGCTGTAGCATAAAAGCATGTTTTGAGAGCTGAGATCACGGTTGAGGCCTTGGAGTTTGGAACCAATTGAGTCAAGGCGTTAAAAAAAACAAGCTCACACGCACACGTGAACACGTACGCGAGCTCATAGGCCGTAGTCCAACCAAGTAAACTAAACGGAATACTGCGAGACCTGAGAGCGCGTGGCGGTCGAGGCCTTGTTGCCTTGCAAAAACAGCATTTGGCGAGCCATGGATTGTTCGAACTCCAAGGCCTCAACCGTGATCTCAGTCCAAGTTGCTGACACCACGTGCTGTGATGAATTGTTACTGCATTGCAGTGAAGAGAATGAGCATTGAGAGCAGCGCAGATAACTCCCCCGGGCGTTTTGAGAAGCTCGATGAGTCAGAGTTCAAGTTTCAGGGCACCAAGCTACAGGTGCACCCTGTGCAGACCTCCAGGCCGATACGCTTTCTGAAGCTCACAATTCTCGAGGGCTGGGACACGTTCGCTGCCGTGAGCAAGTGCGCCTCGAGATCGCCTATCTAGACAATGGATTCCAAAGAACCAGTGTCAAAATCAAGGAAGAACGCCATCAAGGCAGTATGACGGCAAACGTGGAAGCTGTCTAGGTAACCGTTGTATCACGTATTTCACTCATGCGAGAGCTGTCTTCTGTGATTACAATCGAATGATCCAGCTGTCGAGTATCAAGAATCCTCAAAAGTTGCGTGCTGTCGTGGAGATGCTGTGCCCAGAACGCATGCAGCGTGCCAAGGGAATATTGGATTGCAGGATCACAGTGCTGGGAGAATGAGGAGAATGAAGCAACCGATGAGAGGATGTATCTTTTCGAGATATGTTTGGACAACACTACCGCGTCTACATCGATAGTGGTCACTCCAAGTGAACTGGGGAATGAGATGGTTAACACATAGCCATGATGCTTTTGGACTACATATGAACTCATCCCTTGACAGCTTTGTACGGCATGCACCGTCGACACCTGCATTGACTGGCATGAAGCCATGCTTGCGCTAAAACTGAAATCTACTAAGATACCATACGCCATCCAACCAAGGCGGCATTGTGCTATGATCAGCGCTTTGCCAGACCCTCTGACTTTCGGGTCCAGATACCCGAAAATGCATGAATTTCCGCGACAAAAATGACAACTTCACAAGTCACAACTTGTCAAGTGCACAGCAGACAAGGTAGCTTAAGGCTGAATACAAGGTACCTGAAAGCGCTATAAGGAGCCTGTGGCTCCCTCTGATTAGCCATCTGCTAGAAAGTGCCTTGGGACACTGTGGCATGTCAGATCAGATTCGCTGTGGCAAACAAATACTGAAGCATGGCAAGATTAAAGCAAAATTGCCATGCCAGTAGATCTGATGGCTAAGCACCCATCCTGGCATTCTGGGGGAAATATGCAAGGTGAGGGGCTTCTAGTAGAAGATAGTGCACTGGGCAGCCGTCACCGCAGCTGACAACGGGCTACTGCAAAGGAATTAACACAAGCATAAAGAATCAAGAGGAGCGTTGGCCATAGTAACCACAGAAGGTGAGGATGACATGAAACAATTGACCGGAAGCGATCGCCTCCAACTTGGCCTCCAAAGAGGTGTGTTGAAACGCAAAGAAATGGGGGAATAGAGATATTCAGATCGAACATGCCTTTAGGTACCCCGAGCTTGCCTATTGTGACGCGTGATCATCCATATCACTGGTACAGTTTGGTAGATGCAGCGATATGTCACCACAAATTGGGGCGGTAGCTTTGCTGCATGCTATTTTTTTCTGGCATTGAACATGAAGGCGATGGCCCAGTCGGCGTGGTTCAACAAACGTGTACATCCCCAATCGCACGCAATCAGCGAAGACAAAAGTGTGACTCAAACTCAAGCAGCAGCTAAGTGGAAATTACCAGCAGCCAGCAGTCCGACATGTCCTTACCTCATCGTTGTAATCCAGCGCTTCCCCAGACAGCGTGGTTTGCAGGTTATCCGGGAATGCATGAATTTTAGGGACAACTATGAGGGTTGAAACCCAATCTGGCGAAGCACGGTTCTGATCCATCACGGCCTATCCCTGGCTAGAAGAAAAGAACAGAAGAGCAATCAGGAATCATGCCAGGTCCACGCCTACCTCGTCGTCGCCATATTGACCGGGGAGTTGGCAAGCTCGTTGACACTGTTTGTGAAGTTGGTATCTCCAAGGCCTTTTTGCTGAGTCACGATGCTATCTAGCGGGATGGCGGTGATCTGAAGGCTATCTGCGACTAGGTCGAGTCGGTGCATGTGAGCAAACGTCTCCCACACGCCCCAAACCGCGAAGAACGTGCCGAGGTACCACCCGGCATTGATATCTTCAATTCCGTGCTTATTGTCAATGAATCTGGACACCCCGACAAACCAAATCTGCACACCATATCCTCATTCACCGCATGTGTATTACAAACATTACATGATGAGGATGTACCCCTGAGCACCC
>NW_028323303.1:0-65000 GCF_984573655.1 Nuphar pumila | reverse complement strand
TGTGGTACTATACGACCCACAAGTCGATAGGCATCAGCAGATAGCTCGCTCTGTTCCCACCACACAACAGCCAAATTATATACCCCAATCCCATACAAAGTGTACTCACACAACAAGGCTTATCATCTGTGGCGCATTGCTTATGCAGGATCCATGCAAGTGTACCCCCTTAGTTGCATTTGCTGAGGCATTCGTACATTCCGCAAACACGTTAGAACGTCAGTTCTGCATCATTTCTGTTGTCCTGCGACTGTGACACGCACAGATGTGGCTGTGTTCCATGTCTGTTGAATTTCAGGTGATGTCGCACACGCCCTCGGCATATTCTGTCAGCTCTGTCGCATCAGAACTTCTTGGCGGAACAGGTTGATTCCTTGACTCTATACGACACCACAAATAGTACGGTATGGCTTTGTATAGAGGTAAATGAAAGCCAATGAATAAACTGTTCTTGCAACGAAAAGCAGAATTCTACTGTGGAGAAAAGCCTCCATAGGCTATGCAACGTCAAGCAGGCTGTCACGCAGCAGGGCTTGCCATTATATTACACGCAACTTTAATTAATTGAAACATTTCGAGAAACAGAACACGACATTCCTGAAGCAAGGGGTTCGAATGCGTCACAACTGACTAGAATCACAGACCCACAATATCACAATTTTTCATGGGTTAGGGATTAGGGTGGCAAGGGCCATACAACTGCAACGGGGCGGTGCTTATATGATGCGGTCCTGGCGGCCAGCTGGTGCTAACCAGTCCAATTTGCCGGCAAAGTTTTCATAATGGGCCTGAAGTGAGAGTCCATGTATGATCCCCCTAGCTTCCAGTACATTCCCGGCGCCTCGCGAAACACTTGGCGCTTCAACTCCAAGCTGGCTACAACGCCAGCAAGAGGGCTGCACACGTCCACAGCGCGTGTGTAGTCAAACAAGCAGCGGATTTGCCTCATGTACTGACGAGCCTTCTCAAGATCTGCCAAGCTGACACTTCGCATGAAAGCAACCTGCAGAAGCAGTGCACAAATGCCGTCAGATTGGCTGGCACCCAAGGCAATCGAAGCGAGACGAAGGGATGAAACACTGGACATGCCACTTCCCTGATGAAGAGTACCTTGTCAAACACCAACGCAACAACATGGACATTGACAGTTGCAATTCGGCTTGAGAATCAACAGCAGGGCTCCTCATAAACAGAGTCTGCGGTGCTGTTGTGACACTCAGTAACCCCAACCGCATTCTCGTACAGGATCGCATTGGTCATCTCGCCATTGCCACTGCCATTTCCGGACCGGGGAACTCCCTGTATTGCCACGTACTGAGTAGACGGTCAACCATCTGGTCCCACGTCACAAGGAACCACCGAAAGCAATGTTGATTTGTGTGTGGCACGACTCCCAAGTCAAATTCGCTGCTCTGCACTTGTTCCACAAACACGAGGGGCATCACGATGCAGCTGCCGCTACAGCCGGCAATTACCCGGTGTATTGGAGAAGCGATCTCTGATGTGATGCCTCCGCGGTCAGTGCTTCGCCAAAATGGGTTTCGACCCCCACTTTGTCCTGAAAATACATGTCATTTCGGGTATCTGGACCCGAAAATCAGAGGGGTTGGCGAAGCACCGTCCGCGCTGTGGCTCGCAAGCACATCGCACATCTAAAGCGTTGCTGAAACTGTGGTCGAGCTGGGCACAACGCACTCAGGATGTGCACAATGCCACAACATCGACTGAAGCGCAAGTCATAACGTGGTCATGGACACCACAGAAGGAAGAGAACTGACTGCAGCAGAGAAGGACAGGAGAATCAATGGCAGGACATGAAAGTCGCACCAATGAGGCGTCGATGCGATCTGCCGGCCACTTAACGGTCATCTTGGAGTAGTCAATGCTGCTCTCAAACGGCAGCTCCACGTGGTCGGAGAGGAAGATGGGAACGCATTCGGCAAAAAACGTCTCGTATGTTCGCCGCGTCCAAGCGCTTTGGCCCCTTGGGATCAAGCAAAATCGCGCACTGCCCATCATCGACTCGTAGTCCCCTTCCAGCTGAATGTCCGAGGGAAACATCTTTGCAAGGGCGCCAACCTGCACGCTACCATTCCATGAGCAAACTGAAGAAAAGCACCACTTAAACGCCTCGGTGTCTAGGTCTATTATACTGAAGGCTCTACTATTCTGTACCCTCTGTTCATGCAGGCATTTTCAAACGTCTAACATCTTCAGCCATGTATGTTGAGAAACGATGTTTGCCAGCAATGTACACCTCGATTGTTCAGGCATATCGAAGCACACGTTGATGCGCCACGGCTTGCCCTGAACAGCGCCTTTGTACGCCGCAAGATACGGGCGCTCAGACATGGGCTTGCGGGCCCGGCGCAGCATGGCAAGCTTGTTGGGGCGGATGTGTCCAGGGACCAGTATGTCTCGGCTGGCCATGTAGTGCGGTGCCAACACAGCTTGACCGTCTGTGAAGTGGGGCTCCGCCACCAGGAAAATGGTTGAGGGGATCACCCTATGCCAGTCTAAGAAGAGCGTTGGGCCACGGCCAGACGGGAACACCACGATGTGGTCCTGCCCTTGAGACCGCCTGCAACTCGTGCCCAAGTTGGTCTGTTAGATGGGCGCTGGCATCCCTTTTTGGGCCATTCCCCCTAATCTGGCTGCCAGCGAGGTGCAACATGCCATGCTTCACGAACACTGGTGTAGAAATATTTCACCCGCTCAGCACATTTCTTCAAGATGGCAAATGTGCATCAACTCTGCTTCGGTTGGGAGTACCTTGTTCACTTGTCCCAACCACTCGAACATAGAGAACCCAGATTGCCATTATGTTGCCATGTCGCATAGATGTTTGTTTCAATACCGCTTTTGCCACAATCGTTGCTCACCTGAAATATGGAAGCTTGAGGATTACGCTGTTGAAGATGGCGTTGATCTCAGCTATGCCCTTGACGCCAAAATCATTTAAGCATTTCGCATAAGAAGGGATGAAGAAAAAGTCAGCCTGATCCGGATCCATTGTCCGCAATGGAGAGGAGAGCAACGCTTCATGAAACTTGACCTCAAAACCCCATTGTCCCTCGGCGTGCGCCCCCAGCTTCTCAGGACAGTCCAGAAGCTGCTGTATATCTTCTACATCTTCAACAGTGTACAAGTACAGTCGAAGGGGCTCATTCCTTGCATTTCATCCTGAGGACGGTCACCTTGAACCTCGACATGCGGCCCCGGTATGTATGCAGCAAGTACAAGAGGACCGTGGCACAGCACATGGATAGCTAGAACGATTCGGATCAACCAATACTTGCGTCCATCGGAACGGCGTGAAGCCTCCTGGATCATAATGAGCACCTGACAGCCTCATGATGAACCATCTAACATGTTTGCCTGACCGAGGCACCAACCTATCTCACTGCCGCATTGAAACATTTCAAGAGGAAGTGCGTCTTCAAGTCGCGCGATAGCTTGTGATGCATAAATATGCGCGTGGTGTTGTATACTTTTCAAATCGTGGTGGTTCAAATAGTATTCGAGATTGTGCCACGTTGTCGGACGACAGTTCAGGATAACTTGCAAAGTCTAATGATGGAGTACTGCAAAAGAGCATGATAAGTGCCGCCAAGTGGAATTGGCTGCGTCGTCAATGATTATGCCACGAGCCGATGACATGGCATGTCGCATGCTGGTAACTAGTCTAGTAACTAGACTGGTCGCCATCCACGGCCGTGCTACGCATCATCGAATCAGCTTGGTTGTCTGCTACGCAATGCAGAAAACGGGGAATTTGAACATGTAGACACTGCCATCTTTGCACACGGTGCAATGTCTTGGATATCGCGAGCTGACCTCCCCCGAGTTACCTTTGTTTGCCCAGGCAGCAAGACATGCAAGGCACACATTAGAGTAGAAAGCTTTCTCGGCCGTAGCAAGTTTTCACTCTTGCACTTTCCCCATGCGTTGTAGGCCATGCAATCGCAGGTGCTGATGTACGTCGTGATTGTCTAGACAAACCTTCGTCATTGTAGCACAGACATTCACTTTAAGACAGTCAGGAAAATTACTGATAGATGGTATCAGCGCTCTGCACGATTTGCGTAACTGAATGCCGACTTCTGTACAACAACATACGCAGGACCGTCATTGAGCTTGCCTCGAGTTAGGGTTGGCATGAAAGGCGAGCACGAAGGCACTACACATTTTAGGTAAGCGCGGTCATCTCCTGGCGTGCAGAATTTGAAACCAAACATTTTGCGTCAAAGGCGTTTGCAGGGACGTGGCTCTGATATTTGCTTGGCAGGACCGGAATGCGTTTCGTGCGGACTGCTTCTTGAGATCCTCCCCAACCTTGACAGTCTGTACCATATGAATGTGTAATTCGCCCTAAGAAATTGCGCAACCTGCATTTCTGAGTAGAGTAAATCTCGAGTAATGAGCCATCAACACTGATCAACTTGATTCATGCTTTCGTGAAGCCTAATTCAGCTGAATCACTATGCGCCATAGGATGTGGCATAGCATGGTCTGGTCCATGCCTCCTCTCATGCTGCTTCCTATACTGTAATACTGACACGTTGCAAAACTATGCATGGGAAGTATGCTTGCCAGGGCAATGTGAACTGCAGCCTCGGAAGCCTCGGGTTGCATCATAACAGCCTAAGCACTGGTATGCCAGGACTGAGAGTATCTACTGTCTTCTGATGATGCCAGGTGAAAATATCTGCTAGGATGAATCCTGTCAAAAGTCGTTTGAGAGTGGCATGGATTGTGGTGTCCCTCGAGGTCAACGAGAACATGTTGGACGATGAGCACTCGGGTACTCAATGGGTGGAAATCATGCAGAATTTGATAGCGCAGGATGACAGGCATGGAATTTCCCCATTTCCAGCGTAGGCACTTCTCTGGTGGGCCAAATATGGGGTCGGGCATGACACCTCTGGGCCCGGAATTGCCGACAGTCTCGTATCACATCGACCGCAGCAGGACCGTGGAAGGGCAACGATCCCACATACAAGATGATCGCCAAGTGGTGGGCGACATGGTGAACGGCGCCAAGTGAGTGTCATTCCTACTCTTTCGCCTTGCGTTTCCTCTCGCTTGGTGCCATTGCAGGCGTGTGTTTCTGTGGCTGGCAATAGTCAAGCGGAAGCTATCTCGTGCAGGTATCATTCTGCATAAACTGTCATCTTTGTGCATTGGTGAAAAATGTCCTTGGCAGCATAGTTGTTCAGAGCGAAGTCCGTGTTCGGAATGCGTTTGGGCCGGACTACCGTGATTCTGTCTCTGTGTGACAAGAATACGGCTAGAATACATCTTGACCGACGAGGGCCTACAACTCGTATGACAACCTGGAACGTATATACGTCGGCAACGGGAAAGCAGGCATAGAGACTAAGTTTGTGACGGTTACCTTGTTTTCTCGGTGCATCAGATTTATTTTTCGGGGTGAAAGGGTGAAAGTCAGGATTACAGCCTGTATTCCATTATGTTGGGCCGCGGAGTACACGTCGACGAAAGAAGGCGAATCATGGAGATCCGTATTCCTGACAAGCATGCTTCTCGGATGAGAAGACGTGTTGGAGCGAAACGGCAGAGGTCCGCAGGTTTGCGGGCAGCGCCGGTGGCCTGCCGGGCCGGGCAGGTGTAAGGGGCGTTGTCTATGTCTGATCAACCATTCTAACATGGGCATGTATCGTCCAATGACACACAGCACTATGCAGAACCTGTGAAGTAGTGTAGTGGCCATGTTGTGCACATTCCATCACCTTGGCGCTATCATTTGAACTTCAACGTCCAGTGACTTGCTGGTACTTCCTGTGGAGACACAGAGTGCTATGTTTCTGTGTAAGGAGCCGTGCTGCAGAACAACGACACTCATGCCGACTGCATGGTTGCACGTTATGCAGGGCAAGGACAGTGGACGAGCACTACATGACGACACAGCAGCGTGACTCAGCGCTGACGCACGTGTCGCCCGTGGTGCTTCAAGATGATGTCGGCGTCACCAAAAGGCGGCGAGGCAAGCGCATGGTACAGCCAGCGTATGCAACTCAGACACCTTCCACCCTATCGGTGTTAGGAAGCGGGCACCTGGATGCGTCTAGGCTAGAGCGCCAGGATGAGTCCCTCCTGACCTCTGGAACAGCCAGGAGTGCTGGTCACATTGTGGGATACACGGGTTACGTGCCGAAGGCATCTTCCGAACGCCAGTTTACGGAGGCACGGCCTCACAACCATGACAAGGACTTCTACCTGCTGCCCGACAACTTCCAGCAGCAGGTGCCTGGCTACACAGGTCGCAACATGGAGTACAGCAGGTTCACCGCCACGTACGACCGAAAGCGAGAGGCAGCGCCCGCTGGAGCTAGCAGTGCCGCACGTGGGCAAGCCGACTCATAGGTATTGGGGCTTTGTGAGTTAGAAAACCGGCGAGCAACTCCTCGATGGCACTGTGGCTTTTGCCCTGAAGCCAACCTGCTTTCAAATGCTGACGCTCCAATCTACATACATGGACTTGTTCCAGTTTCGCCCATCCGCGGACATGGTGTCATGGATTTGATGATTTGCAGGACGTCCTTTGCCATGAAACATGCATATCAAATAACATGAATCCTGATGTTTGGTGAGCTGTATATCAGTGCCATGATTGAGCTGGTTTGTTGATTGAATTCGTACCTCTGCAAAGTATCAGCACTCAATCAGCAACCATCAGGAATGCAAACCAGAGGAAGGTGTTTGAATCAATATTTCACACCTCTGGCTGCACTTATTGTCTGGCTTGATCCAAAGGAGAATGTGGTGTCTGGTGATATGTTGATCCGCCTGTCTCCCTCGAGCCTGGGCAGGCTGGTGGAATGCTGTTCTACAACTCTCACTGCTCTGTCCAATGAATGATGTTCCGAGCTCATGTGCGGACCCGTTTTGATTACCGCAAGTTTGTGGATGTAGTGTGAACATCTTGTGTCATTGCAGCATGACAGGCTCCATGGTAGTGTCTGAGCGAGCTGAAGCACGTTGCAAAATGACGTGGCTGGATTGTTTTCGCAATGTCCTCAGCATTGCTGACAGTAATGATGAGCGCCACGTCGCCATGGGTGCACCCTTGCAGCTGAAGGCGCCACTTTGCAACGAGATGCGATGCATGTTATACCGGTAACCACTCAGCCCCGACTGCACCATGGCTGTCATGATATGTCATCATCGTTACAGCGATCACAGCGAGCAGAAGCTCCTACTCCACAGGAAAGACGCACATATTTTTCACCACAGCGCTTAACAGAAACATAACATTGAGAAATTCTACCTAAGAAAACGCTGGACACACAGATACTAAGAAGGCGAGGGTCAACCTCGCGAGTGCGCAGTTGCTTGTTGCTGCAACTGGCATCTGTCCCGGCGAGCTGCTGCACCTGTGCCTGCAGATCGCTAATGCGATCAGCCATGTCGCCCGGCACAGGCACACAGTATTCGCTACGGCGTGGCTGCCACGCCATGCTCCTGCGCACTCCCTCCCGCACGCAGAACCAGGGCCCCACACACCGGCCTGAATATGCGGCCAGCCTCGCCGACCGCACCCTGCATGGAAGCTGCCACCCAGTCACAGCCTTGGTGTATACACGATTTCAATCTGCACATGTATACATGGGACAGCCCTAGCTATTGTTTATGTTCCAGCAAGCAGCGCCTTCTTTAGCTGGCACATTTTCTTTATTTTTGTGATCCAGCATGCATCGTTTTTCGTGGCCTTAGTGGCCGGCATGCCTATAGGTCTGTCCATCGGGCTTGAACTGCTCGCAGCTTTTAGCAAGGCCATTCTTGCGCCTGCGTTCGACTCTGTACTTTGCGACAGCAGTGTTTGCGCACCCTATGGGAGGAACGAGAGGAGAGTACGTCCAAATCGAGCGGTCAACTTGGAAGCAGACATTTCGGCCACGTGACTATTGGCTGTCAAAGTCATACAGGCCAGATGTGGCTCCTCTGAACACATCCGATTGCCTATCAGAATCATGGTACCTTCGGAGGTGCTCAAACATGGGCAACTTTAGGCACAATATGTGCGGCTGGGTTGATGGCACTTCGTGAGCTCACGTGACTTCGACGTCATACACCTTAGGCCGGGAGGAGAAGTCATCGCTCACTATGCATTTGGGGTTGTGATCGAGATATTTGCGGATTTTGAGGCATGTTGCACGATTCAACATCCTTTGGAGCATCCATGTACGTGGATTTACGGCTCGACGTGAAACTTTCGAGTCCACTGGTTTACCAGCGCTGACGCTTGACCATGCAGGATTTCCCGACAACGTTTCACAAACCAGGCACATTGTAACGTTTCACTGATGCGGGATGAAACAGGGAATGATGAGTTGTGGTGTTCAGTTTGGAACAAGTCATGTGTGTGGGCTTGCACATGTATGCGCTAGCGCAGGAAACACAATTGTCCGCATTCCTACCTTCACGTGACGCAAGAGATGATGGAGAAATTACCTCACAGGAAATTGCAGACGTGTCATTCTCAGCCTGAGGCCCTGCACACGCACATGCAATCGCCTGAGTATGCGCCTCAAAGCATGATATCATCGATGTGCATCAACAGCTGCAGCCCCGACTAAGGGCCTGTGCATTGGCGAATCTGTGCTCCGACACTGTTGCATCTGCCAGTTTCGTTATCCATTGGTATGGCTGGAATTGTGTCAGAAAAGCCTGTGTAAAGCCTTCCATCGCGGTCACGCAAGACATCGCGAGGACATCAAACAGCAATGCCATCTTGTCAGAGGCGCCACCTTCAGAATCTTGCCAGGCGGCCATAAGAGAAAATAGGAGGGGCATTATTTAAAATCCTTTTCACTTCCGGAATCAACTTGGTGCTGCAAATGATGCCTCAACGACAGTGGGGGGCGATTGCGAATGTTTGGGGTGCATCAACTGTCCAAAGTGAACTTACCGCGTGCTCAGACTACTGATGGTTTTATGAGCAGGCCTTCCTAGCCTTGCTCACGCTGTTGCCCAGTGCCTTGGGCAATCCACGCTGAGTTTCTAAAACCGTCACGTGACCTATCTCGAGCTATCTTGCATGGTGTGACCCAGCTATGCGGCGTAGTCTACGCGGCTAGCGTCGATGATGTTTGCAACGTATGTTGCATATGCACTTTGCGATTACATCAAGCATCAGCTTGTGGCGTTCACGCATAGTGAGTAGTCGGTGCTAGGTGCTGCAATTGCAACAAGAACACAATCTCCTCTCGCATTGCCTGGGCACATTCTCCCCGCATTTGTTGGTGGGCATGATGCATGTGCAATCAGAACGATGTGCACAGCATATCCCGGCTACTGTGGTGGCGCTGCGGTCGGAAGAGAAGTAAAAACTGTGCCGTTTCCCCACAATTTAAGGGCCATGGCAAAGTGCATATCGTTTCCAACTGGACAAGGCAGGGTGTGATGCATATGCACAGGAGCATTCCCAGCCTGGTGAGTCTGCCAATCTGACGCATTCATACATGCAGTATCGACGTTTTTGAGTTCTAAGGTGCCACGTCTGCTGGCCCACACTTGCACTAGTGCTTGCCATCCAGGAGGAAGCCACATGAGGCACAGCATTGGAACCATGCTTCAGTGTCCAAAGTGGCTGTCGGCATGAATGCCCCGATCTTCATCTTTGATACATTGAGAGCTCCAACTGAAGACGGCGTATACAAATGACGGAAGAACAAGGTCCAGCCAACCCTTTGAACAGGATCGGTGGCACTGCCCAAGAGCGGAAGTGAGGATTGACTTGCCATTCATGAGGCAATACATTCTTGAAGCTCTGCGCAATGCCAGCTTGTTCAAGCAGACACCCAAAGCACGCTAGGTGTCATCAGGTCAAGTCAGATCTAGATGCTTGACGTAGTGACAGTGAAACAGCACAAACGCTAGTCGATCCGAACCACACATCTAGCCAAGCAAATCAAGCAGGCCATGCGACATTCGTAATGCAGGTTGTGCCTGGAAGTTTAGGCATCGCGTGCAGAAGCACAAGCGCAGACCAAATGACTGTAGATGTTGAGTGATGAATCTCTAGAGTGATGAACCTGTGTATGGTTTGGTCACGTGGCAATGATTGACACTCTTGCAAAGCTTGGTTGTAGGTGCTGTGCTGACACCTCTGTTGTTGCCTCTGTTGTGCGCATGACCCTGAATCTTACACATGGCGTTGTTGTTCAGCGTCGTGAGCTTGACGGCCACCTTTATTGATCCGGCGTTCCATAAGCCTCCGTAGTTGCGTCCTCTTGTGGGGGATGCTGCATCCCTCCATTGAGGCGCGAGATCAGCTCTGCTGTATCGCCCCTTGTTAACATCGTCTTCTTTAGGCTGGCGCATTTCTTTCTTTTTTTCTGTGCTGACACCAGGGACTCAAGACGGACAGCTTGAGCACCGGGGTTACAGCAGGGTGACTCAAAGCACTCCGAGAGTCTGCCGGAAAGCATCATCTGCAACGTTAGCTTGAGATACCAGAGCTATCGGACACGCCCGAAAGAGGCCGCATATCTATCCAACATCGCCTTGCAGGACTTGGTGGCCTGATCGCTGAATGATAGACAGCTTGGCCGGGGTATTCCATGCCTTGAAGTTGTCGTCTTTTACCTGGGGGCCACACCATTTTGGTGCTTAGATTTACCGCAACCCACGAACATGTGTTGCGTACAGGTTGTCTTTGTCTTCTGCTATACAAGAGCGACACACTGCAAGTGTTCAATTGAAACTGTACTTCTGGAGCCAAAGCCTCAGGCATTGCATCAACGGCATTAGGTTCGCCAAAGGACGTGACGTCGTGTAATGAGGAGAGCACAATTGCCGTCATGCATGGCAGAGGCCAGATGAAGGAGAAGGAGGGCGAGTCGCACGAGTCATTGATCAGTCACAAATCACTGAATGTTTGCATGCGAATGAATATTGAGCTGTTTCGTAGTCACAGCTTGCTTAAGTATAGCGGCAGACTTCGATTTGGTACGCATCTTGTCTGGTCGAACGATCAGCAAAACAATTCTAGGTCAAGACGCAGAACTGCTTGCTGATACGTTCCGCCCTATCCCTCCCTGAGTGCATGCTTGGGATAGCCCAAGCATGTGCCCTTCTGGACTACTCAATAGGGTCTGCCTCGACATGTCCAGTCAGAGTTCAGTGGTAATGTTAATAATCGTCACCTTAGTGCCTCACGCACGAGCCACTGCCAGGTGTGTCCGCTTCTCCACTGTCATCCGCTGTTAGCAAAACTGGCAATTTGCGAGCTTGCGAATGGAGTGCTCCTCTGCCAACGTGCGCGTGCCGCAAACTGCGTCACTACAAGGGCAGACATCCATGGACCCCGGGGTGCAGCAGATTGCAAGGGGGCCAAGGCAACGACAATGCAAATCGCATGCGATACCCGCACCTGACTTCAGTGTATGCATGGGAATAGTTTAATGTGATGTGTCATGGCTATGCGGTGCATGGCTGCCTGCGACCGGTCCATTGAATTTTGGCTCACACGCCCTTGATTGGTGCTCTTTCGATCAGCTGATTGCTGACAATCACGTTCATGCTGCCGATGTGAGTGCCAGACCCACCACGCATATCTGCTGCCTAGATTGTGCGTTGGTTATTGCGCCTGAGGATGCTGATGTCCGCCGCTGTGACGTGGTGTTACATCTTATCTATTCCAGTGCTTGCCTAGCGCTCGCTTAATTGGTGCACCCTGTTTTTGAAGTATGCCTGGTGCCAAGCCTGAAGATGGTGAAACTGCTGGGGGGAGCGGAACGCGCTGAAGCGGTGTGATCTGTTGAGATATTCGGGAATGCAGGCGAACCCTGACATCCTTAGCTAAGGATGTCAGGGTTCGCCTGCATTCCCGAATATCTCAACAAAAGCGATGGCCCAAGTGGTTGAAGCTGGCCCCGACAAACTGTCAGTCGTGGGTTCAATCCAAGCCGGGTGCAGGATTAAGTTGAACCCCTTAGCTAGGGTACAAAGTGTTCGCACTATAGCGACACCTCTTGGGGCTTGGATTCCGTTTCAACGTGGTTGGACTATACAACCACTTGGGCCATCGCTTTTGTTGAGATATTCGGGAATGCAGGCGAACCCTGACATCCTTAGCTAAGGATGTCAGGGTTCGCCTGCATTCCCAAATATCTCAACAGATCACACCGCTTCAGCGCGTTCCGCTCCCCCCAGCAGTTTCACCATCTTCAGGCTTGGCACCAGGCATACTTCAAAAACAGGGTGCACCAATTAAGCGAGCGCTAGGCAAGCACTGGAATAGATAAGATGTAACACCACGTCACAGCGGCGGACATCAGCATCCTCAGGCGCAATAACCAACGCACAATCTAGGCAGCAGATATGCGTGGTGGGTCTGGCACTCACATCGCAGCATGAACGTGATTGTCAGCAATCAGCTGATCGAAAGAGCACCAATCAAGGGCGTGTGAGCCAAAATTCAATGGACCAGTCGCAGGCAGCCATGCACCGCATAGCCATGACACATCACATTAAACTATTCCCATGCATACACTGAAGTCAGGTCGTGCTTTATCAAGACCCGTGAAATTCTCGCTCACAAGGCCCACTAACTGGTACCCAGCTCGTCCATTCCAGAACAAACATCAACGATCCAGCTATCCTTCAACTAAAAAGCTTGCGGGGCGTGCCAGTGCGGCAGCGGTCTGATAATGTAGCTGGGGGGAGCGCCATGAATGTAGAGATGGTATTGCCTGGGGCGAACCCGAAGCATGAGGCCAAACTCGATTTCCGATGTCCCTTGGACGTCCCTTTGGATAGCTGATTGCACACCGCGTCACGTACACGGCCGCGTCTACCATGGGCGAGGTATAAATGTGGATGGGCACCACTTCGTCATGGAAGGCTGTATGGTTGTATCTGCGGAGTCGTGTTGAAACCTATCCAAAGATATATAGGAGATAGCACTCGAGCACATGATCTGGGTAAGATCCACTTCGCATTGGGAAAAAGGGATACTTCAGAAAGAAAAGTCATATAACAAAATTCTTAGCTAACGGCCATGCATTCTTTTAGTTTCCGCCGGACCTGCAACTGCATATCTAGTCTATGGTACAGGGTGTTGCTCAAAAATGTCGCAGGGGCGCTCATCTCGAAGTCGGCACCGCGAAGGCCAGCAGCGGCGGACGGTAGAAAGAAGGTTATCCCCAGTATCTTCAGTTTTTGCAAGCTATGCGCGCATTGGCAAGGAGGCGGACATTTACGCGATCATGGAGTTCACTGGAACTCATTCGCACCAGCAGCTCGTGTCAATGGTTGGTCAGCTGGTGGATAAATTACCCGTCCTAGCTGCACGCATAACCATGAAGCGAGGGCGATGGGTGTATGAAGCTCAGCCTGCTTCTGCGGAGAGTTTTGTGCACATTCGGACTGCCCAAGAACTGCACAGTGGTGTTGTCCAAACCATGAAGGATCTGGCTGAAACCCCTTTTCAGGCTGAGGTAGGTCGCCAGTTCACGTACCCTGAAACCCAAAAATACCTCCAAGCACCCATTGAGGTTCAAGGGCTTCGCTTGGTGTCTGCCACTAATACTTGAGGGCCAGTTGCCATGACCTGTCGAGAGATAGTACAATGGTACAGGCTCCCTGGAAGGCGCAGGTCCTTATTATTGTAGACCTCACCCCCACCATGGATGATACGCTGCTAATAACAGGGTTCAAGCAGGGCAGGTACCTGCTCGGGCGGTAGATGGCATCAACCTTCAAACGCATCCCACCCTTGCTTGCTGGCGTGCAGATGCTGACTCTCATGTGGTCGTGCAGATGCACCGGTGGACTTTGCTCCTGTCGGCGCTTGCCAGAGCCTTAGCATGTCAGCAGAAAGTTGCCTGATAGCGTCGGCGAATGATATCTGTGGCATGCAGGGCCATCACTTTGACATGACACAGCTTTCCACAGCCAACCAGAGAGAAAGTGCTCTCATCGTCAGAATGTCTCACGCTTTAGCTGATGGCCAGGCTCTGCTCGCACTGCTGCAAGAAATGACGCAGCCTGTAGATGGTCCTGCCTGTGTTCCACCGCCCGCAGGTAGGCACATAAATGCCATTTGAAACAACATGCCATTCTTTTACAGGCAATGCGAACATACATGACTGTGGATATCTAACCCACCCAATCTTCATCGCCACTGGTCAAGCGGCAATGCACTGAAAGATAGCAGCGAGAAGAGCAGGCCCCATTCCGAACTGCGGTCTCTGGGAATCCCGGCAAGCCGTCTTGTTGAAGCGCAGAGGTAGTTTATCCAACCCATGCGGTTCACAGGTCCAGATGCCTGAAACTTGCAGACATTTTGTGGCAGGAATGGCAGTCGAATACATATACAATTACCAATACGCCAGCCCAAAGAAGGCAGCATTGACAACGGCATTGACAACGGCCAAACCTGATCCTGGCAAAGCACTGTGCAGAGGCAGCCACAGGAGCACAAGCACGGCCAAAGTCCGGAACCTCTGTCTTTGGGCGCTTCATTACGGCTCCCCTGTGGTCTATTCTTGGCCCCATGCTCATGCCGGTGTGCTCAAATCCCACACTGTCTCAGCGCACAACTTCCTACCAGTATTACCAATGCTTCCATTACCTTGGCTGATGATGATATATATATATACAACACTACCGCATCCGCATGGACATTGAGAATGACAGTCAATCGTTTTCCTCGACATGCACTAGTACGTAGGGGTCCCGAGATCATGAGCGCAACTTTTTACCTTAATCCGCCGAAAATCTGATGGCTGGCAGGCTTCGTGACAAAGCATGATGGAACTTGCTGAGGCGTTCGCTGAAGCCATCCGGCTTCGGTCCACGGCATCTGAGTGTAGTGTTGTCGATTGCGGTCCAAATGGCAAAGTTTCGACGATCTCGTCCGTAAGGCTCCTTCACCGTAATTTACGGTCAAATTAGTCATCAATACAGTAAGAAACAACCTGGAAAATTGCAAGAAACGTTCGTAGAGCCCATAATAAATGCTCTTTATCACTTCTTTGATGCCATAAGTTGTCTTTCTTCGTTGTTGCTCCTTTCTTGTCCGGGTTGTAGCCTGGGGAAGGAAAGACGCCCATTTGGGACGCTGTGCAACCCAGTGTTGAAGCTGGCAAATCAGAGTGTGTTCTTTGCGGCTACATTTTTACCGCTACTGCAACTCGTCTAAGAGAACACTTGACGGGTGTTGGCAGTGAGATCAAGGCGTGCCCAGTTTCGAGCGATCAGTGGCCTGAGAGCGTACAGCTTATCTTCGCCGCGAAGGTGCTATTACTGTGAAGAAACCTCGCTTAGGAACTGCAAACACCGTAATCACGCCGTCATTTGCTGAACGTAACGACTCGTAAATAACAACACTATCTGAGTGCGACAGACATCACAGGGTATTGCATGACCAAGCCCGGCACTGTACAATTATTTGCCATGCCTGTCCCGGATGTCAACGGGCGTCATGAACTGTCAGGTCACGCTATAATCTTCAGGCAGCGTGCAAGACTTGGGGGCCACTCGTTCCCAATGTGTGTGGTGGAAGTCATGACATCAGCTTGGACATCACACAAGCAGCATGCTTCTCGTTTCTTTGCAAAAGATAGGATGCAACGAAGAGTCTCACTGAGCAGGAACACAGCACGGCACATGCCGCCGCAGCACATGCTTGAGGACGCACTCGGATGCTCAACAATGTCAGACAGAACCACTTGGTCATATCCGAGAGATGTGAATCGCAACCAAGCTTGGGATGCCAGTAGTTGTAAGCGCCTCTGGAGCATTGGAAAGCAGGCCAGTCGCTGTGAAGTTTTGTGGATTTAGTAGATCCAGAAATGTCCACACCTTGACGCGGGCCTGCGTATCGAAGCACTGAGCAAACACACGGAGTTTCGTCTGTAGGTACTACCTGCAGACTCCAGGAACGCGATGCACACGCCAATCAGTGCGCATGGCACGGCCAAGGTGTTCGAGTCATGCCTTCCTGAACCTCAACGACATCAAGGCCGTCGGAAAGAAAATGGGTGCTCACAGCGTCACTGCAGTGCTCATGACACTCGTGGGAGGCGGGGCAGCCCGCTACCTCAAAGAGCTTGAGCAGAAGGTGCCATCGTCCATGCGAGTTGTGTTGCCGGTTGACGTTCGCAAGTGCGCTCTCACCGCCATGATGATGTACCTTTTTTACAACACTATCGCCCTCACATGGACATTCGCAACTTCAAGGACTACTTGGGTAATCAGTGCTACCGTTACCATCACGTCAGGCAAGACCAGCCAGACTTACCATAGCCTGACCTGACATGTCTTCTTCTTCGTCGATTGTACCCTGCAAGAAAACAGATCAGCCATAGCTGGCCAAGAACGGCCCGTCAATTCCTTTGGAGGATCGTCGCAACCCATACTCAGAATCTTTGTTGAGAGATCAACTCCCAATGGATATTCCAATTCAGTTGCCAAATGACCGCCTTGCAATTCACGACCTCCGATTAAACCAAGGAGGAGATATATATTAGACCTTATCACGGGACAAATCACGGTACAGTGAACCCTGCCTGTGTGACAAATGCTCATCGCAGTCATCGCCTTGATGCTGTGAGGGGTTGACAAACTTGGAAGTCTGATGTTGACGTCGGCTTCGAAGGGCAAACAGCCATAAGCCATCAATTAACTTGTGACAACGCAATCACCACGTGTTGCGCAAATGGAACGCCCTCGTTCGACAGTTCTCTCTGAGCGCCAGAGTCCTTGGTGTTATGACTCTTCCATGTTAACAACCTCCTCGAACGTTTCCGTCATATTCGCTCCCGCCTTTCTTGCTGTGCTCCCTGTACAATGTGCTCAGTTGTTGGAGTATTTCAGCTCGCAAATTGACATGTGTTCCTTATCGTTCGCAAAACAAACACCAGGTGACGAGCTTTGTGTGACTTCGCATGACTCATGCGAACGCATCTCATGGATCATACTCATGCCATGAGTATGATCCATGAGATGTGTTCGTCATGATCGCCTCGATCTCGGCGTCTGTTCACATGCGCATCAACGCTGCCTGGCTGAAACGCTCAGCATCGGCATAGTAAGGCCACAAATGTGCAGGCTGAGGGTGTCAATGGTGCTCAGTAGGAGCAGTTGCCATGATGTTGTGCTTACTTGGGATGTGCACGCCTGCCTTCTGTTCGCATAGCAGTCTGAAAAGCAGCATCTGTAGTCTGGCCTGACCAGGAGTTCCCAGAGAGTGGGCTGATGAACGGTGTGGTGCAGTGGAAAGCAGCCAGCTGCGTACCGCATGGCCGCAGGCAACCTCTGTTGTTGCTTGGCAGGCTCCTCAGAATCAGATCTTCAGTCCTCACCGCTATCGCGTGCATCAGGGTCCTCATGCGCCGCAGCTGCAGACAAAAAGGTGCTGACAGTCGCCGCAACGACCCCGGTGGAGGTGGCAAAAGCCCGGGTAGTGGATCCTGACGTCGTTCCTGCTCCGGTCGATGGAGTCCCTGCCACCACGCCGGCAGCCGCGTTGGATGCTGCAGAGGGCATGCCTCAGGAAGGCGCCGAGGTCAGCTGCGATGGCATAGAGCTCTCTCAGGCAACAGAACCGGCCTCAGCCCGACTCTTGGATGGTCAGGTGCGACCATGCACCCCTGCACACTTCATGGCTACAGAATCCCTCAAATTGCTTGAGGCCATATTGCCGCCATCCTATTCCAAAGTTGCAACTGGAAGTGTTCGCGGACATGCCTACACTAGAAACACGTCAAGCAGCCCTACATCCACCGATATACACGTGAAGTGAACATGCTTCTGGAAAACCAACAATATTGCCACAAGTAACATCACATTTTCATGACCATGTGGATGTGATCGCATTGTACAACCATCTCACCAACCAGCAATACCTTGCCGCTGGCTAGCACTCCAGAGGCCAACCTCACCATGTTGCGGGAATAGGTTGAGAGCTGTGCATTGCAGACATACTGGTGCGTTGATCTAATGTTGCTGTAGGTCACGCTTGTGGTTGAGAAGCGCTCAGCTTTTCTGCTCCCTCATCGATCTGAATGCTCTTGAGGTGAGTGTGTGTTGTTCAGGCACGTCGGGGGCACAATCGCTTGACGTTTATCTTTCTGCCTGTCGACATGAGGCCGGCGTCCTTGGCCGCAAGGCTGACAAAGGCCAGTGACGTCTTACTGAATCTGCAGAAGTTCGCTCAGGTGTGCGTCATCGATTTCCAATGCATGCTCGTGTCTATGTTCAACTGCTTGAGATGCGTTGAGCGGCAATGCACCAAAACGTTGTTTGCGTGCAAGTACTCGCGGGCATTTCGAGCCCACTAAGTCTTTCGGCATATGTCGCACCACAGGCTTTGCACCAAAACGGCATGTGGGATTGCAGCCACTTCTGAACGCGTACGCAGCACCAATCCACCTCGAGGATGACACCACTGTGCACGCTTCGTAGTTTCGCACATGAGGCATGAAACAAAACAACCTCGACGCGACTTGGGGCAGTTTGTGCTAACGCCAGGCTGCAATTTCCTCAACGCGGGGCGGCACAGCGGTCACTCCAACAGGGCTTCCAACCAGCCGTGGTTCAAATTTGTCGGGTAAGGATGGCTGCGACGCAATGCTTGCAGGCCCACACCGGGGTCAATTATCCATCTCAATACTGAGACCACGCACTTGAGCGAAAACTTTGTCGACAAGGCAGAAATTTTTGTACCAGTCAGACAGAGTGACTGAAAATGGCAAAGGCGGCACAAAAAGAGCATGCATAGCAGTTCCTCCAATGCGACATAGACTAGCCCAGCAAATCCCATAAGAAGATCATCAAAGCATCACAGCATACATGATATTCTTTGACTACGCATGTACATAAGTGCACCCGTGAGTGCCATGCGACCCCTATCTTCCAACAGCTGAATCCCCATGACCGTGACATACTCCGGCAACACCACAACGCGTCGTCGAACGCCCCAGCTTGAGAGTAGTCGTCGACCGCCTAAACTCTCTTCAGCATCGAATCACACGAGGGTGGGTGGGGGAACGTCGATTGCCATGACACAACAGCCAACTGCCATCTCACCAACTCTCCCTTCACAACTCGGTGGTCGCGGTGCAGGTGCCGACAGTGACCTTTCTGATGACTGTCTTGAGTGCCATGCTGCCGTCCAAGGCGTTTGCTCGCGTGTCGCAGATTTTCACCGCAAAGACGACTGGTACGCGGCCCTACCTGTTGTTAATTAACCCTCCTCGGACTTCTGGTTATCCGCCCATGGGAAGACATGCTGCGTGGCTTATTGGTGAATCCACGCATCTTTGTATGGCGATTTGTTCGCGCTCTTGGCAATGATGAGTGCAGAACTGGATGCACAACTTTGGTCGCAAACGCCCTGGTGAGGCATCAAGACGTGATACGCTCTATTAGAGCCTCTAAGAGGGGGAGATTCGTAGTGCTTGAGATAGTGCGTTGGACTGCCCAGGGATCGGCAGGCACGGTCTGGGGATGCCAGAAGCACCTGTGTTCAAGTCCAGGAACAGCCATCCTCCCTGTCGACAAGTCATTAACAGACAAGAGCATTTGCATGCCAAGCTCCAGCATTGCGTGAGTGGAGATTTGCTTCCTATGCTGCTTAGGGGTCCCCAACAAATGGCTCCTCAGACCGGATAGTAAAGAAGCGGTCGGCAGGGCAGTCGTGCTGCTTCTTCCATGGCGCTGTGACGTTGATCATCATTGGTTGGCGCCAGGTTTACCATGCCTCAGAAACACCCTCTGCAACTCACGAATGATGGATGCGTCCGGATATGCCGGATATGATATGAGTGAGTCACAGAGAGCGACAACTAGGAGTGGAAGGGCGTGATGCAGACCTCATCAGCAAGAGGCCGTTACGCCCTTTCAGAGGGTGTATGATGGCAATGAGATGTATGTTTGCTCAACGCTGCCGCACTTGATGTTGGTTGCCTGTTGTTGTTTTGTGGACTTGATCGGCACCCTCCCAGCGCAAGATCCTTGCTACCATCAAAAGATCCTTGCAACCAAGTGGCACATGCTAATGTATCCCCATAAATGGTGCTGTGTCCGCAGGCTCATTCTCGTCTTTGAAAGGACCAACAAAGCAGCTGAGCCTTTGGGGCTTACCGATGCAACGCTTGTACAATGTCGTGACCCCAAGCATCAATGGCTGGACCCTCTCGGCGTTTTCGTATCAAGAAGAGATGACCCTTTGTGTCATGAGCCATGAGGGTGCCCTTACGCAGCCTGGGCTGCTCTTGAAGAGCATACAAGCTGAGATGCTTGCCTTGAGTACAGAGGCTGGCGTTAACAACCACACTGATTGATGCGTGGACAAAATGCCGAGCTCGGATCTTTTGATAGGTGCAAGATCTTTAGAGCTGACTAACTTGCACTGCGCAGTGCACTAAAGCACTGGACCATGAACCGAATGTGTGCATTCTTACCATGCGCAGAGCCACTTGGCTGTGGAAAGATGTGCAGCATAGTAACCAATTGTTCCTTATAAACAAATAAGTAAATTTGGTACACCTGCCACCAGACCTTCCTTACACACCATACCAGTGACCGACCCGGACAAAAGGCAAGAGCTCATTGACCAAGGGATGAGCCAATGCAAGAACACCTACGGTATAAAGGGGTGCACATCCAGGAGCTCGCTGAAACGGCGCGATTTTGGGTTAATCTGGACGAGGATTTCGCTAGAAGCGGCTCCCATTGAACTGAACCGACGTATGCTATACTGGCAGAACCCAGCACATGCTGTGAAGTAACACCAGGCCCGCAGTCACAAAAGGAGTCTCAATGTATTGCTTTGTATTTTGCATATTTGCGTGATCCAGTAAACCCTCGAATGGCAGCCAATGGTCAGTCAAGCACTCAACACAATGGTGTCAGTGCAACCACATTGACACAGGCGACTTGAATTTGCAAGACATATGACGGCCAGCCGTGCAGAGCATGGAGTACGTACAGCTCATTTCGAGCGACATGCTCCGGAGTTGCTGCTCACGCTGCAACAGGCACGAGTATGTGGCACGTCCTCGTCCTGGGGAGATGTGCAGTCTGTGGAGGGAGTACAATTCTCTATACTGCATTTGAGTTTCCTCCGAATCCCCAGTGTTCATAAAATTCCTTCAAGATACCAGCCAGAATGGGTCGAGTCTGGGACATCTCCTCGATAAGAGGAGCCGGTAACTATCAGAATGACCTCGAATTTAGTGAGCCGACACACAGGCCTTGGCAGTATGGTGCACAGTAGAATGCATGAATGCGCACGCGTCTTATTCAAAAGCTCCACTGATCACAGAGACTGAACTAGAAATCCATCCTTTTGGAATCATCAGACAAATCACCTGTTTTCATCGGATCTGGATCCACTTAGGCTCAAGCTCAGCTTTGGCTGTCAACGCCGCCTTCTTTGAGCTGGCGTATCTTTCTTTTCGTCAGATCTGGGTCCTTGTGTAGTGGGAAAGCAGTGCGGAGCGCACAAGTCATGTGAATTATTGTTTTTTCAGCAAATCATTTGCCAATGCCCTCGCCCTCAACACAACCTTGGGACGAGCAATCGCTACAAGTGTGCGACGTAGTTCTGAGCTTCACAGTTCATACAAACGCCTGCATCCCAATGCAACAACTTGCCGACTGGGACGCCAGACCAACGAAACATAGTGTGAAGTTACAAACCATGCTGAAGTCTGCATGAAGTACCGTAGGCAAGCCGAGCAGAACAACAGAAACTGAACACCAGTCTCATACAGCTCCAGTTGATCACATGTAACTCGCCTCCAGAACCATCAGAAAGCACGGAGCTGAAGACTATAGTTCAGGCTGAAAGGCAACACCAGTCGATGAGCACCCCCGACTGGACGGCCAGTATTGATGAGCCTTTGTGAAGATCATGGCACCTTTTTTGAAAAACACGAAGCAACATGGCAAAACGCCCGTGCATGACAAACGGACACAACACAAATTCTAAGCATGATTTTGAACTCGCAGTTGGACGAGCCGTCGATGGCAGTTCACCCTCTCACAATGCCAAGAGAGAATTCACAGGACCATTTGGTTTCATTGTTATGCAACTGAGCATGCAATACATGGGCATGTCAACCCTCAAATATTTCGCCCCTTAAGACCTCATCTCACACATGACTGGTCGTGCATGAAGGAACAGCTTTTGTGGCACAAACAAAGCCAAAGGACAAGCGCGCAGCCCTGAAAACCAAGGCCAAATCACAAATTATGATCAAAGCCTCACCAAACTGGTGGGTAACGAGCCTTGCCTATGCATACATACAAAAGAAGTGCTACACACTGCCATAGATGAGCACGCAAGCATCACATCCCTATGCTTGATGCCTCTGGCGTTATGACATGATATGCTCCGTCATCGCCATATCTCTATTCATTTTCATTTTCTTTTTCTGGGACTCCTGCATACGCGGGCTTTGAAGCGCATGAATACGTGCCGAAAACAGGGAGATGCAATTCATCCAAGCTGCCTGTACATGCTTGTTAGTGCAACTCCAACCTGGGGACAGACAATGCCAACACTGGGCAAATGCGCTATTGAGAACCGGACGCTTCAAGTCTGCTTTACCATGCATCAGGATTGGGATGCAATGGACCCACGCCAGAGCATGGCGCTACCGGGGAACTCCAGAACAGTAATCATCTAGATACAAATACCATGCACAGACCACACCAACGGAACATTGCCAGACAGGGAATTCCTGCTCTCGTAGTGTAGACAGCAATTGAGCAGTTACGCTGCGTTGAGCTGCGTGACATCGTCTATCTAAACTAATTTCATCCAGAAAAAAAGAATGATGATGTTTGGTACCGGTAGGTACCCTTGGAGCCGCATTGCCCAACGTCCTGTGATCATTCGTTGTCTAGACTACAGTATACATATTGCCTTGTACTACGCACCAGGCACTTGCCCTGCCTTGAAGTGTCATGCCTTCGATGCGGATGTACCTTATGACCAATCAAACGCGTGAACATGGTCATTTGCAGCTGCGTGTGCGCTTTTACACACATTCTGCTCAGCTTTGCATGCTATTCAACCGCTGGGAATCCCGGTCCCCAACACAACTCTGAAGGTGCCAGTCCACTGACACGCCCTACGGTCTCTCACGTTCTCATATGTTTCAACACATGAGCCATATTTTGGAAGGTATCCTCTTGCTCCAAGAATCCAGTGCAAAACCTGGTGGCCAATCAGAGCTTCTAGGGCACTTGGAATGCATTCATAGCTGAGAAATCAAGAATCGTTGTGTCTCAATTGTTTAAGGATGGAACATGACAGATGGCACACAACTAAAGTGAATGCCCTGCAAGCATTGAGCTCAGCAGGTGACACTCACGAACAAGAAGCTTGCTTGTTTGCAGGCTCTGCTGCAAGTATAGGGTAATGCTGTTTAGGTGTGGCTTTGCAGTAGGCCTTGACATGTGATCCCGGGCTTTGGGATAGTGTAAATATCCCATGCAAGAAACGGCCCACACATGCAAATGTTGCATTTGTTCACCATGCGTTTCAGTCTCAATTCACGGAATGGAATTCCCTCTTCCAGTTGCGACATCATGAGTTCTTATCACAGATATAGCTGTAGTGGCAATTCCATTGGCATTGCAACAAGAACGATGAGGTAACATGGAAAAACACACACCGACATACTCACTTGGCAATTCATAGCAGCCCTCTCATGTGTTGAGAAGTCATGGTGCGTAATGCCAAGAGGCAAGTAAGGTAGATTTTACCAGTCCCCTTAAATCTACACACACGCGCATGTGCTTGCATACTAGAGCACAGTGGTAAGCGAGTGCAATGAGGGACATGCCTGGCATAGGTAAGGATAGCAGATGTCCAAGCTATCACGTCGGAATATTGCGACTGCAATGAAAAGGGTTCGCATGTGAACACCACTCGGTAACCATAGATTATTATCTAAACACCTTTCGCCGGAGGTGTGTCCACTGAATGGCACCTGCACTCGGAGCGTAATATCATCTCAGCTATGGAGGTAACTTCCATGCGCAGCAGAGTGCAGGGTGCGGTTAAAACAACGCGACAGCCGCGAATGGTGTTTGGATTTGACTGGTTGATGAACTATATGTCAGCTTAGTGCGCACTGTGTGGGCACACTGACCAAACAGACATGCGCCGCCATTCTCACGTGCGCCTGGATTGGCTGCTGGTTGCTAGGATGTATGCTGGGTGAAAGGTTGGCTATGGTGTACCTTTAGGTCGTACCCCTTCAACGCCGACGACCGTCCGGAGAACTGTGGGATGAGTCTCGTCGTCAATGGCAGGCCTCGCAGCGCAGCTCACAATGTGCACGGTCCCAACGTGTACGCCTCACCTGCACAGGACTGCGGCAACGACGGGCAACTGCTCAACGTGGAGCCTACTAGGTCGAGCAGTGAAACTTGCCTTCCCTGTATGGGGGTAAGGCAACCGAAGCCCAGCAGTCCACTGTGCCCGAGTTGATCATCGCCGCCCTTCTCCCTGCAGTCGCAAGTTATTGTTTTCGTATCTATCTGCACTACTTTGCATTGGCTGGGAACATCGTAGAATAGACAAGCCATCCGTGTGCGTTGCAGGCACCAATATGCTTTAGGTAGCAGAGGCAGATTTCCTGTGTCATGGGATCTGCCAAATCTCAGTTATGTGTGGTGGCAAACGACATGCCCTCTACAGAAACGTCAGCAGCTTGATAAATCGGGTGAATTAACAGGTTAACAGAGGCCGTGCAAAAGCGTCAATGCTAATATATATGCTTCGAGGTATATTCCCAGTGGATGTTGGAGTTGCCAATGTCCATGTGGATGCGCTAGTGTTGCAAAAGATACATCAGCATCAGGTCCTGGGCATACAGTCGGCATTGTGCCTGATTAATCACCCGGGTCAACCCCTCCATCGGCCTGCAACTCTCTGCACAACCGCGAAGCTCATCGTTGCGTGCCAATTGCCGATCTATAGCTACGCAATCAATTTGCACTTACCAAACCTGGCATAAGTTCACTCACGGCAATCATGCACTAGCAGGTCGCACTGCAAAGAGTGAGAAAAACCAAAGCTGTTGTATCCAAATGAAAACGTCATCCTCACGTTTTTTCCATTTGCTTCTTAGAGTTTCGTGCTGGCATGCAGGCACATCTACGGCTCCTTCTCATGGAGCGTTTTATGCAGCAGCCTTGGGTTGCAGCCTTCGTTCGGGGCGATACGCACCTTCCTGCATGACCACGTTGCGCACATGACTCAGGAGGTCGGATGAGACACGGCTCCCATGCAAGGGGCCGCTGGAGACGTTCTCATACAGGTTGGGCTGGCTCTCATGAGCAGAGTTCGGGGGGCTAACGGATGACGAATCAAGGCTGTCTAAGAGCAGTCCAGGAGGCTTGCCAAGCATGGGCAGGTCTGGGAGGCTGAAAGCCTGGTACTGAATTTGAGGAGGCTGCACGTGTGTGGAGCGCGGCTGGTCCGGCAGTCTTTTCACATCGCAGTCTAGGCGCTCGCGGAGAAGCTTCTGCACCTTGTCGCCGTTGAGCGTGCTGTGATGCAGTGTTGCTGCTTTGCGCAGGTTCTTGTGGTTGGCTAACACTCCGCGGTGGCCCTTCTCCGGCACGTGGCGATGAAGCAGCACCTTCCAGGGCTCGGGGTCCAGCAGCATTGAGTCGCGCATCTGCATGATGGCACCAAGACGATGATTGCTGCAGCCAATGGGCCAGTTGCCTGAAACTGCGTTTTCCAGCCAAACCAACATACTATGCCAGCACCTGAGGATTGTTTCCTGACTTATGAATATGAATTATTGTGGAAAGGTCCAACCGGTGAAAGATGATATCTACGGACCTGATGTTTACAGATGGTGAGCGATGCATGCACCGTGTCAGAAGCCCGAGCCATCGACGTGTTTCCAGCCATGCGCGACTGCGAAGCCGGGCGCACGGCTAGATATAACCTTGACCAAGGTTCTAACTAGAAACTGCACGAGCTGCGGGTGGGCAATCCATAACTTAGGATGGTTTAATAAAAGTTAACCATCCTAACCATAGGTGGATCCCAATTGGAGTACACACTGGCTGCAATGCGATGCTCCTTCCTTCCTTGGTTTCACGTTACGGTCAAGAGGGAGTGATCACCTGCTTGGAAGCTGACTGTATAGCATGAGCAGTCTTACGCAGGCAATGATGGTATGCCACCCTGATGGGCGGTCACAAAAGATGATAACGTCGTCTACGCCAACTTGGTATGAATCTGGCGAGATTAGGCCCATAAGCTCGAGAAAACGTTGAGGTGGGTTTGTACAGAACAAGCGAGCCAAGCGAACGCACAAGGTGATGGGCGCACCTGGTGTTTGTCCTGCCGATTCAGCAGGAGGTACAACGAAGAGGGAGCTGTCTTCAAAAAGCCCTCAATGTGCTTCATGGCGGCCAGCTGCTTGGCAACTTTCTTCTTGGTGGCTTCGCCGTGCTGAATCATGATGAGCTCATGTGTCCCAACCTTAAGAAGGGAGAGGCTGATCTGAAACATGCAGTGCGAATTGACTCGTGGTGCCTGCTGCTCAATCTCACAACCCGTGGTCTGCACCTGCAATATACAAGACAGCTTCCACACGCTCGGCTGAAATGGCTCGAATTGCGTGGCGTAATTCAGGGTTTCCACAGGCGGCACTCACGTGGTCATCTAGAGATAGCACAGTACGTTAGCTTGCTCTGCGATCGCACTGCTTGTTGTGAAATGCACGTAAACCGATGTGCGATCGCTTGTCAGCATTGTTTTGATTCCAGCCCAACTTGCTCTGGTCGCGTGGTTGGGCTGGAAGTTCGCTTCCCACCCTCCACGCCGCGTCTGGTTTCGCCGGCAGAGGCCAGCGCAAGGGGGGTTTGGGGCCTCTCCGTGACCCAGGCGCCTGGTTGGCAAGTCAATTGCGTACACGTTCCGTGTGGCCACGTGCGTATGACTCACCATCCAGGCACTGCGGTCGCCATGCCCCCTGCAGACCTGACTAATCCGTGACTCAGCCTCAGGCGGGATGTCTCCCCCGTACACCTACGTTGTAGGTGGCCGTGCGTGCGTACTGTGTGCAGGTTGCAGGTGAGCTAGTAGGTGGAAATGGAGTACAACAATTAAACAGGGACGGTGTTGACTGCAAGCAAGACAGCCATGGCCAAACACGCTCAGGTAGCCCTGTCAGGATGAGACCAGTTCCACCCTCGTGAGAGAAAGTCTACTTCGTGAGCTGTACTTGAAGAAGAGATGGTTCATGGTGGTGCCAATAAAGGCAGCAAGAGGCTTGCAGGTTGTGCAGGGCAAACATTGCGAGAGAGTGTCTTTTGTGTTGAGACAACTTTTGCAGTGCTCATGTACTGCATGATATACATAGAATGTGGGATATATGATGTTTCATTCTAACGTTTGCAAACCACCAGTCGCATGCCCGTTTTGCCATGTCATGCTGCTCCAACCTGGTCACTGGCTGCAGACCGGGCCGGATTCCACTGAGCTTGTGCGTCCTGACTCAACACGAGATCCACTCATAGAACAGAGCGACAGCGTTCCTCCACTACGGCGGGAGCAGCTGGAACACGATAGTTCATGAGGACATGAGCTGACTGGCAACAGTGGAGAGTGCGTACAATGCTTCATATCACGAGGGTGCCTTGAAATCGCATGTTAATGAAGCTGCATGAATAAGCTCCATCGTTTTCTTTTCTTTTTTCAACTAGCTACATTACGTAGCATAACAACACATAAAACTTTCGGTAATGCTACAATTCATCTCAGCGCCAATGCTTTCTGTGAAACGTCCTCAGTGCGTATCCTTCAAATCAGGCAAAAGAGGAGCCACAGCTGTCTCGTTTGTCAATGCTGACCTTTGGGTGGCATCTGTACTAATTATCTCTCAACCTCTTGCTGCGTACCTCATACCCAACCTTTGATGCAAACTCAAAGAGCACAGCACATGGCGTGCGGCACGGAGCGTTTGGCGTCTGATCAATGATGGCGAAGAGTGCCTGGCACAGCGGAAACTCGTCGGCGCAGTCTGACAGCAGCTTCGTGACAAACATCTGCCGATTGTTTGAGACCTTCATGGCAGCTATCGTGTGTGCACGCCTTGGGATGCAACGAAGCTAAATCGATGTGTTCACATACACCTGCACACCTTCCACCATCAGATGACATCGCCTGGTGGGGTTCTGCTTGTGGACGGATGACGATACGATCAGGAAAGATGCACATGCAAACAATTCAGCCGTTGATTACGCCTGCCAACATTCGGCAGTGTCCAAATTTCCATTTTTGCACATACAAACAAACACCGTCAGTGCACCTTGCGTTTGGTGCGGTGGTTGTTCCAAGACCACCACAGCATGAGCATGTCTGGCTGAAAGCATATCAGTCTGAGGCGGCTGGCTAAATTGACTATGCCAAAATCTCTCTGCCTACCAGCGAATGACAGGTCCTCAGCTACTAGGTTTGCACCAGCTAAACTACAGGCCAAGTACTACATGACTTTGAGGTACACAATAGGATGTGCCTGCCACTAGGCGTCGAAATGGGCGAGGACATGTCCTCGCATGTCCTCATGCAATTTAAGGGGTGGAGCACCCCACAAAGAGAAAGTAAGACAAGGTAGGTTGCTGATGGAAAGCAGCATGAAGGAAATTGCTGTCAAATCGGCGGCGTTGAGAGACAAAGCCATGAGTGCGACATCACAAGAAAGAAGGAAAGAAAAAGCCAGCCCAAAGAAGACAGCGTTGACAACCAGAGCTGATCTTGAGCCTGCATGAAGGGATGCAGCACCCCCATAGAAGGACCAACTACGAAGGTTTACGAAACGCCGGATTGATGAGTGCGACATCACAACACAAGTTCGCAGAGGATTGTCAGTGCCAGAGCGGGAAAGACCGGGAGAGCAGCAAGCAGGTAACGGCATCGCAATGAACCGTGCCAGTGACCCCCAGGGTAAAGGTAGGATAGGAGACCGAGACCAACCACTTCATAAAAGCAAGCACAACCTGCAATAGCTCGTGCTGCACAGACTTCGCCTGTTATTGTGTGTGCATGAAACTGGGCAAAGCCAAATTCAACAATGTGGATGCGGCAACAGCCAGTATTTATTGGGCCAGGAGGACAGGTTCCAAAGAGCACGGGAGCCCGTGCAGCCCCCTTCAAAGAGAGCAAGTTTGGGGGTCGAACACACTAGCAGACACGACGATTCGGGTGTGAAGCGAGCGCATGCGTCACCGGGGCGGCCCAACTTGCGATAAGCCAAACAACATCTCAGCATCAGCTCAGGCGACATCGTCTGGGACATTGCCGTCCAGGACAACATCTAAACGCGGTACGCATATGAGTTTGCAGGCACAGGTGAGGTAAGCAGGCACAGGGTGGGGAATCATCGTCCTGCCCCGGGCAACAAAGGCCACAGGGGCGTCAGCGTCCTCATCAAGAACACTGCCAGCGAAGACAGCGTGACGGACCATGGAGCCTCTCAGCACAGCAGGCAGCACGGATCGTGCAACATTATCATGGCGCTAGATGACACGTCTGCGCATATTCGGCGTGGCTACAGCCCCCGCACGCTCACACAATGTGAGAGGTGCTATCAGGCTGTGACAAAGGGGGGGCACAGGGGGAGCACGTGTCCCGATGTGTGTCTATGGATAAGTTCGAGGCTCATGATTTGACGGGGTGAGACCCTGAACGAGCGTGCGGTTGTGGGCATCCGCGAGCGCAGAACCCTGGGGAGATATATTTCACGGATATGACGGCGAGCTCGACAAGGCCTTGCGCATAAACGGTAGCTGGAGAGCACACGGAAAGCAAGTTCAACTGCCAATGGGTGGCAACGTCCTTACGAGGATTGCAAAATAGAACAGCATGGGCGGGCGGGAAGACACGAGGCGTGAGGCTGAGGCGGGGTCGCAATGACACCTTCGTCACCAGTGAACAGAGCATACATTGTGACTCTAATAATGTAGGGCCTCTGTGTGAACTGAGACGTTTGCGGCAACGGACTCGGTGTCCTCTGCATTGAATCTTGTGTACAGCCAGCCGCCAGGCCTTCTCACCTCGGATTCACAATAACTTTGGTGCAGCGCCATTCACGTTGCTACTAGAGGAACTTACTCTAGGGTTGGATACATCGAGTGGCTCTGGAATACATGTAACAATTGCACGATCCACGACGCGGATAGTGTTCCTATTCAAAGACGCAAGTTGATGGGGGTGCCACAGTCTACCGTTACCAGCAGACCTGTCGGTCAATCCGGCCAACTAGTTCCAGTACTGACCTGAACATTCAAGAAGCCAGACTAGCAGGTAGTCTAGCTGATAAAGCAGCGTTATATCCCGCTGTTTAAGTAGCCTGACCAGGCCAAATTGACTCAACCGAATACCCTATTCCTTTGTTCACTGCAGGCTACGCCGTACGAATAGCTATTCACAACACGAATGAGATGTCAACCTTTCGATGCCGTAACGTTATATATGTTTGTGATATCACATTGCAAGATGGCGCACATGAGCATGCAGTGGGGTGGTCTGTGTCACTCGGTGTATCTCTGAGGCATTTTGAAAACGAGCGTTCCTTGGAACCATCTATGACCGGCTACAATGTAAAGCGAGCAACAACGAAGATGCTCCATGCATCAAATCAACGAATGGCAAGCACTACTAGTAAAGGGTTTGCTTGAATCAGAGGTAAGCTCGACTGGACTGGTACAGAGCTTTACAGAACACGACTCAACGAGACTCGAGGACAGTTCTCAGTGAAACCGCACCAAGGGGAGCAATGCACTTGAGGCGGTCACCAGTACCTGATACGCTTGTCTGGAAGGAAAGAACTTGTCGGTTAACCCCGATACTCACGCGCACTGTCTCATTTACATCACAGGGTGCTAGCAGCGCTGCTATGATCGCATTTCAATCTAGCAGTCCGTTACTTCTTATCTTATCGTACCCTAACCCCTAAGCTTGGCAAGCGCCTTGCATATTGATAGCAATACAATAGCAAGCGTCACTACCAAAGTGGGATTCAGATACAGTGACTACCGTGGCGTCATCCGAGGCTCTGGATACTTGAGATATTGGCAAGGATGACGACACCTGCCAGTTGTGTTCGACATCGCTGCACCGAACCTCATATCGAGAATTTTAGCTGCGGATCCCTCAATGGAATGGGTCGGGACCTCAATTGCTGTAAAGTGGCGCTGAGCGTGCGTAGTTTGGGACTTGCACCGGCCTTGGCACGAGTTGGGAGTTCTCACTGTTCACGAAGTTGAAAAATTGTTTGCTCTATATAGAGCTCTATATATGGACAACCTCCCTGGATATCAAAGATGCGCGTGAGTCCAAATCGACATTGGGTTGTAGATTGGCTCTTCAGGCCGTATTTGACTCTCCAGAAGTTTTGAACTTTGTGTCAATGGTTCTTGGCGGGAAATGCCTCTAAAATCGCGGTTCCAACTGCAATATTTTTCGCTGTGCACGATCTTTCCGTCTCTTTTTGCAAATTTCGATTCGCTCCTCTGAATCAAAAGTACGAAGTGTTTTGCGTGCCATCCTTCTGACGCCCGTCCTTTAGCAATGTGGAGACATGCATGCTCCACCTAAATAGCTCCAATCGCTTGAAACGAGCAGCGATAAACAGGTTTTCGCGAGTGCATAGGCATTCGTGTGTTTACGAGATGCCCTTCAGCCCATGGATGTGGGCTTTCCTGCACCCTGAGCGAAATGCGACCGCAAAAATTGCAAGTTACATAATCAAATTGGCTTCATAGATGAGTATGGCTTTTGTGAAAGTGCAGGTTGGGGATTATGTCATCTGTGCATCACATAGATAATGGCAGGAAATAGACAACAACAAGCAACAAGGACAGCACATTCGAAGGGATACAGCTCATTGAACGTCAGCGCTCGGAACAAGCAAGCCTGTCATAAACGCGCGGACGCCGGCACGAGCTAAATTACGTCATCAACAATGTCAGCATTGTCAGCAGACGCAGTGGCTTGACGAGAATGACGTCGATCACATCACCACGATCACGACACTGCCAATGACATTGGTTTATATGTGACCGATTATCGGTTGTTGTGCATTTTACTTTTGATCTCCCCTGAACAAAACATCGATTCACTGTTCAGGGTCGGCTGGACATTTGTTATATCCAACGTTGTACTGTTTTGGTGTTAAAGCCCATGGCTCCAATGGCGCAGTGGTAGCGCGTCAGTTTCGTAAGCTGTAGGTCCCGTGTTCAAATCACGGTTGGAGCACTGTCATGTTTTGCTCCTTATTGCATGAGGTCAAGTCGAGTGTCGAATGGCTGACGTCGTGTCTTTAGCTGGAGTACCTTGCCTAGTCTTCGTCGTCGACAATATAACAAACGAGGAAGTTTTATGCTTGTACTGTTCATGTGCCAGCTCGCTGCTCTAGTCTTTCTTGGCCATACGCCCAACAATTCTTCTCCACGTCACGGTTTGACGCTGCGTTTAGACGTCGTTTGCAAACCAGTCCTTCGTGTTCGCTTTTCAAAAGCCTTCCCAGTATCTTCGATGGTTGTTTAAGACAGTTCTGAATGAAGGGTTTCTGAAAGCAATTGACAAGCTTGAACCAAGGCCACACTTTCAGAAGCTACAACATGGCATAGTGCAAAGATCTGGTACCTCGCAAGACCTCGCCGAGCTGTTTGTGCTTGCCCCTTTCGTGGTTTCACCGCTACGGAGTTGCTGTCACGGCGGCTACAAGCATGTGGGATGAGGCGGCAGGTCCTGCTGCCAACCCATGTAAAAAGAGGGTGTCTTCCAAAACTGCCCCAAAGCGGTGCGCAGCTGCGGAGTTTTTGCGTTTGGGGGCTTTGCCTGTCGTTGTCAGGGGTGGTTGTCCGTCGCACTACCCTGGCGCTCAATGCGTGGAATTTCTGTGCAGGTCGCTGGCGTGGAAGAAGCTCAAAGTAGATGATGAGTTTCTTTTGGGTCTGAGCGAGCCCGGATTTCAGGAAATAGAAGAGCTGAACGACTTTACACTGCTGGGAGACGACTTTCAAGCCATTCTGGCCAAAGCCGATGCCGACCTGGTTGCACGAGAGAAGTTACAGATTTCTGAGTATGTTTCATGTCAATCACGTCCATATGTAAGTATCTCACTTCACTTTACTGCAGGATTGAGAGGTCGCATCTTCAGAGCAGAATTTTAGGCCTCTTCACTGCGCAGACTCGAACATCGTCATGCCTCTTACTGCACGTTCCAGGCTGCTTGTGATGTACGCAGGAAAGACAAGAAGAAAGGAGCAGGGTTGAAAGCCAAAACGCCGGGGGAATTGCAACATCAAGTCGACAGGCTCACAGCTGAAAATGCACAGCTGAGAGCCTCCGTGGCAAAAGGCAACGGCGCGGACCAGCCAAAAAAGAAAAAGAAGAAAGTTAAGCAGAAGGTGAAGGTGGCAGCTGATTCAGCGGAGGGAAACGTGCAACCAACAAACTCCAAACAGTCGACAGGAAAACAATTCACAACAGCCAATACAGATGATGAGTCGGAGGAAGCAGCTGCAATGGAGCGAAAGCGTGCTGGCATAGACATGTCAGCCTGGGAAGATTATGGTTTGGATGACAGCGTGGTGGATGCACTGGCAGTACAGGGTTTTGTCGCACCTACAGCCATTCAACACGAGTGCATGCCGGCTGCCATCCAGGGCAACGCTGACATCATCGGGGCCGCTCAGACAGTGTGCTCTCAATATCCATGTGATGTTATCTTGTTGTCGTGAGTAGCATATAATTGCTGACGGACTAGTGGCGTATGTTGCGCAAGGCAACTTGCCCAAACAGATAAGGGCAGGGGCAGCCTACCGCAGCACGACCCTGCTTGACAGCACAGCAGAGCCAATCTGGGGCTTAGAACAGTGTCTCGCTATCCAGGGGTTCAATTTCAACAATGCAGTGCACACCAGATGTGTAGCTTGATGCCTGGAGCGTGGGGGAGCCGCAGCCTTAGGGTAGAGCGTATGACCCATACATGTGATGCAGCATTGACACGTGTTATTTTATACGCCAGATACCAGAGTGCTGGAGCCGAAGCATGCTGGAAGGCACGAGGAAAGCATGTTTGTCCAGAGCTTTGACAACAGGTTGACCTTGAGTACAGGGATCTGGCAAGTCGTTGGCATTTGGTCTCCCTCTTATCAACTATCTTGTGAAAGAGGCAAAGCTGATCAGTGAACTGCTGCATGACGAGGCAGCCGCTGATGGTGAAGGTCTCTTGAACGCCGAGAAGGCGGACAACGCAGAGTCAGCAAAGGAGGACGAGAAGCCAGAGCCAGATTTGCAGCCAATGAGCAAGTCAGATCGCTTGCTTAGTGGGCGTAACAAGCTGCGTGCGCTGATCTTGTGCCCAACACGCGAGCTCGCCATGCAGGTGAGTTCTTGAGTTGAGAGGAGAGCGAGGGCACGCCAGGGTTGCGGTTATATGTTGCAATTGAAGCCTTTTTTCTAGAATGAGCTTTGCGTTGTTTCAGCCACTGGCCGCCGTCCTGGAAGGCTGCTGCACGTCTTCAAATCTCGACATGATGCCCTGTTGTGAGAACACATTTGTTGACATGCATCCTGTGGCGCAGTCAATTCCGTAGCCCGGACAACAATTGATCACTTTCATCAGCTTTTCATTACAAATTTTGCATATTAGTGAAAGCAGTTCGAATCTGCTAAACTCCACCCTTCAAATTTTTCTCTACATCAGCCCTGACAATTAGATGCACGAAATCGTGATTCAAGGTGCCTCACAGGTGCGGGCGATGTTCGGCAGATATCGCGGCAGTGCTTAGTGATGGGAGCCCAACACCGCAGACTTCCATGCTTGCCGAAGCTTTACAGCAGGTCTGTTTGCTCAGAGTGCACCTCATCGTTCCGCGGACCACACGCAGTTGGCAGTAGCTCGAATTGAATTGAGGCAAGCCTCGCGAGTTTCATTGGAAGGGCGAGCATGCAATCCGAGTGCACAAGCTAGAAGGGAAGCAGGCGTATCACAGATGGGTCACGGGGTCACTATCGCAGACTATCTATAAACTAGGGTACCCCAGTACACCTACATATCTCTTGCTGCATTGATGGCTCACCAGAAAGACGTGTGCAGGTCTGCTCTCACTTGCAAGCCATCGGCAAGGCAGTCAAGGTTCGCGTGGTGCCCATTGTGGGCGGCATTTCTCCCCTGAAGCAGGAGCGGCTGCTGTCGTACAAGCCCTCAGTGGTGGTCGCTACGCCAGGGCGCCTCTGGGACTTGATGTCGAGTGGCCACAAGCACCTTTCTGACCTCTCTCACCTCTCCTTCCTGGTGCTCGATGAGGCTGACCGTCTGGTGAAGCAGGGTCATTACGCAGTGCGTCCCGAGGCCTGCATGCCTTGAGCCAGTGCACATGGTGCTGTTTTACGCATAAACAACCGTATCTATAAATAAACGGTCCACACTATGACAGGTCAAGGTTGAGAGAGCCTGAACACAAGAGAATAAGCTATCGTCTTTTCCAGTGTCGTGCGACCTGAGGAGTCAAGCTCAGATTCAACCCTATCCAAAGCGCTCGCACGATACCCAATCTTACGTGTCGTCAATATTGAATATTCTTGATATCTGCCCTGGTACATAGATGATAACTGAAGCGATGTTTGTACCGAACCATTTTGAGACAGACGTCTTCGACCAGGCATTTGTTTGCGTTTCCGTTAAATATTAGCAGCGATGTGGCTTCTTGTTCTTTGTAATGAATCCAAGTCTGCATTCGACGCTGCCGACCACCAGGATGGTGGAGGCGCATTCAATTTCATGGGGGCTGCCTGAGCAATGATTCTGGCACTGCCGGGTACCGCCTTGTGCATGAGGGTGTGGCAACGCTGTAGCTGCGGATGGTCATAGCATGAGCGCGCAGTGCTTCACCAGAACGGTTTTCGACCCCCATTTTTGTCCTGTAAGTTCATGTGTTTAAGGCCGCATGACTTGTCTGCGAACAGGCATTAAGGAACTCAATAATTCATGTGCTTTTTGGGTATCCGCACCCGAAATATCAGAGGGTTTGACGGAACACTGAGCGCGCAGGGCTTGAGCGTGGTAACCACAGCTGTCTTGCAGGAGCTGACGAACATCCTGGAGCAGATCCCACGGCCGGAGCATGAGCACAAGCCAACGAAGGACGAGGGGACAGAGAACCTGACCATTGACCGGCCTGCGCTCGTCACCAAGCTGCACACCTACGTCTTCTCCGCTACCCTCACGCTACCAGACTCGTACAAAGCCAAGCTCCAGCGGCGCTCACCTGGCTCAAAAGGCAGCTCTGGAGGCGCCAGCTTCGAGAATCTCATGAACAGGATCCCCTTCCGTGGCAAGCCCAAGGCGCGTCGCAATCCGTCTCTGCGCTTCTCATTTTGAGCGTGTTTGCCACCATGCTGCGCTGTCCTATTTTTCAAATGCATGCTATGCTTGTCACAGCAGCACTTTTGACAGATCGCTGCTGCCGCTGCCCCGGACCTCGGGATTCCGGTTTGCATTGTTGTTGACAGATATGCGCCGGTGCTGCTGCTGCTCATTGATTGCAATTTCAAGTTATATAGATGTGCGAAATGACAGCCACGAGAAGCTCAAAGTCAGTGCTGAGTTGAGCGCAGTGTGAAGCGTTACAGCATTGCATAGCAAGCGCAGTTTCCAATCAACCACCATCCACCATGGACATCTGCATTTCCAAGGAAGGAGGTTTGGACTACGGTCCAAACGTACTCCCAGGGTCAGCCCGAGCGGCACATACTTTCTCAAACGCTCACATGCTTCAGGGTGCTTCGATTTCTCTTGATTTCCGCATGCACCCCAGTCCCCGTGCTCCAGCCAAGCAACCAGTCAATCCCCTTGCTACTATTAAAATGGTTTGAGCCATTCATTCAGTACTCAATGCATCCCTCGTGCAGTATCTTCCATCACATCTTTGTCTTGTGTGTGAGCAGCTGCTTGACTCTGCGGACGCCGTTCAGGTAGCTGACCTTACGAGCGAGACGAAGCTGGCCGACAAGATATCAGAAGCGTGTGTCAGTTGCGCGGAGGATGAGCGGGACGAATTGCTGTACTACCTGCTGGCCCTGCATCCTGGCCGTACTCTGGTGTTCGCGAATGCCATCAGCGGTGTGCGGCGAGCATCCGCACTGCTGCGAATCCTCGGCCTCCCTGCCCAGGTATGCGGCACTGCCGCCAAGTTCATTGCACGCATGGTCACACGGCCACCTCGTAACACACTCGCATGTGCCTCGCCCTCTTCAAGCCAAGTTCCGTACAGTCAAATTCATTTGTGCATTCAAGGTCGTATGCCGCCACCTGATGCGCCACCTGTCGCGCCGACTGGCACTTGACCTGCTGCTGCTTTTGTTCAAGGCAAGTCCCTTCGTGAACCTGCTGCTTTTTTCATAAGCAAGTCGCTTCGTGAAGTGCGACTCCTTCTCCTCATTCCAAATTGTCAACGAAGGAGCTTGGTCAAAGGACGCTGTGGCTATATTCATCCTGCTGAAAAGGGCAGGTCCATTTGCAGGCGCTGCATGCGCAGCAGCAGCAACGGCAGCGGCTGAAGGCGCTGGACAAGTTCAAAGCCGACGAGCAGGGCATCCTCATTGCGACAGACGTCGCAGCGCGAGGCCTCGACGTCCGCAACGTCCGCTGCGTCATCCAGTACCAGCTGCCGCCCTCCGCGGACACATACATCCATCGCGCGGGCCGCACGGCTCGAGCCAGTGCCGATGGCCTCTGCATCTCATTTGTTGTGCCGAACGAGACTGGGCGATTTGCAGCGCTGCACCGCGCTCTGGGACGCCCCCCCCCTCCCCCCTTTCCTATAGACTCCCGCCTCTTGAAAGACGTCCATACGCGCGTCCGCCTCGCCCAGCGTATCGACGACATCGAGCGCATCCACCGCAAGACCAAAGCCGACCAGGATTGGATGACTCGCCACTCGCAAGAGATTGGTGCGTGCAGCCTCTCAGTACTGTTTGGTCATGATTGCCTGTTTGCATACATCGCACACACACATCCTGGTGCTACTGTAAGAACACGACACGGGTGCGTAGGCTTGCGTCCTTCCTGACGACATGTTGCCGTGATCTTGACTGCTGTTTGAATGTTGGCTGGTTCTGTCTGTGTGCTCTTTTCTCATTGGCGTTTCTCGTCGGCTGGTTCAGTCTGTGTGCTCTATTGGCCGCTCTGCAAATTCATCCTAGTAACGTAAAAGCTGCAAACAGGCGGCACTTAGTCATTGAGGTGCATGTTTAATGATTTCTGTCGTTTGTGTTCGATTGTCTGCGACCTCTGATGTGAACCACTACAGTCCAACCAGACAAAACGAAAGTGTACTGCGAGGGCTGAGATCGAATTATAGTCCATTGTTGTAATTGAAGAAGCTCATTGGTGTGGCTATTCCAGGCGTGGACGTGGATGCCCCCGATACAGACGTAGATGATGTTGCCGATGAGAGGCAGCGAGGGCCCTCGGACAGTGCGCTTGCGGCGAAGCTGCGTGTACAACTGAGCGAGCTGCTGAGCCGGCCGCTGACGTTGCCCATGAACGAGAAATTCTTCACGGGGGGATCGGCACACCTCAGCTGGGGGGTGGCAGTGGCCGATGCTGACGCACCAGCTGGCTCAGCTGCACTTCCCACCGGCGCGATGCAAGCAACACTCGAGCAGGCAAAGCGCATTTCTGACGCTCGAAGAGCCAACATCCCGAGCAATGCATCCTCAGCAGAGGTTCCTGTTGCAAAGTCAGCCCCAGACGGTGTGGCAAGTCTCTCCGGGGATAGCCCAAAGCAAGTCAGCTCCAAACATCCACGCATGGGTCTAGGCCAAACGGTCAGCACCCCTGCAGTTGCCGCCTTGGGGCTGCAGGGTAAGATGATCAGTAAGAACACGGCGAAGAAGATGAAGTCAATGAGCTTGGCGGATTACAAAAGCATTGCGCTGCACAAGGTGGTGGCAGCCAAACGGTTGAAGAAAGGTCGCAAACGAGAAGAAATCCGTCCTCTCAGCAAGCAGGTGTATGGACGTCCAGTACACGGCGCTGATGCGCTTGCAGTTCTAAAGCGCCATCTTGAATGAGGTCGCTCCTGGGCGCAAGCTTCCCAGAAAGGATAATGTAGAAGTGCAAGTGCATGAAAAGCTGGGCTGAGGGCTTGGTTTTGTCTTCATTGTCCTCAGTGCTTTCGCTGTGCTGCCACCATGAACCTAGTAATAGTGATATCAGAATGTTTGCCATGCTGAGTGCACCCAGCTATGCGTTTGCAGCCATCTTTGGGATCTCGAAGCACCATTGTAGGCATGTATTCGTTTATAATTGCAATGGAATGCACCTGTAAACCGCGGCTGCAGGGACTCGCTTGGCGCAAAACTTTGAGCAACTTGAGGTCTTGCCATTTCATGCAGAATGTGTGACATGTTTAACGCATTTGTGAGCTTGTGCCTCTAGAAACAAAGCTCACAAATGATTTCAGGCCACACCTCCTGTCAGGTCGTCTGTCCTCATGTCGCACGTGCTGGCAGATTCGTTAAATAGGCTTTGGCTCCTGGGCAGGAGGGTAAACTGCAACCAGGGAGGGTGTTGGCCTGTGGAGGAAGGTCAGCCTTGTCCCCACAGCCACGGTCGGAGGCTATAAAATCCCGACCCCTAGGTTCTTCCCACGGCTGGCCAGCCCTTACACCCTGGCTTGGGTTTCTGCGCACTGTTTGGTTGGTTCCCGGCTGCGCGTTCCTGGAGACTCTATTCCACTTTGGCTGTTCTCGATGGAGCCTTTGTGCGTGGCCGATGCTCTCAAGTGCCGGTACTCTGTTGCATATAGCGGGAGCCAGCATGTTTTTCGCTTGGCGTCCGGGTCCGTTGCTTTCAGATGCTGGCATGAGTACAGGGATGGTTCCCTATGGCTTTGTAATCGAATTACTATTATTATGTTTATTATTATTAGCTGATTGAGTGCTGACAATACCCACGATAAACTGCCCAGGACGAGCATGTAGCAAAACGGGGTTGCTAAAGAGTCTGGCAGTTGTACACAAGCACCAGATGCCAAATACTAACAAACCTTCCATCGAACCATACCCAGCGGGATGCCATCCTACCTGCTGAGTGATTAGCATGCTGCCAAATACGATTGGAAAGGTACGCGAACTATACTTCATGCCAATGTTGATCGTGTCTTCGCCAAGACATGGCCGCTCAGGTTGGTCGGAAACACGACGCCATCTCCTGCCGCAGCAATGCCCGGAATCAGCCAGAACAATATATTGTGGCCCAGGACCGCGTTCACATTGTTCAGCAGCCCGATGTTATATGGATGGTCATAGCGCTGTCCAAAGGCCTTGAAGTGTGCGCTAGCAGTCACTCCTTCATGGTACTCTATCGTTGTCTTGTTCTGCAGGAAGCCAATCAATAGCTCAGCAAACCAAGTTGTCGGGAGCTTGACAGCACGCATATCTGCGGTCACCATCTCTCCAATACAGAGGCACACTACAAAGCTTCATGTGTCAAAGTCGCAAGTGTAAATAAGCTTCTCGAAACCAAATAAACGCGACCACATAAAACCGAACACCGCTCCACTCTTTTGTTGGCATATGACAATGAGCCGGCTGACGCTAGTATGTTACACAGACACGGCAGACACGTTGGAGGTAGAAGGCACGTACCGACAGCAGGATGTAAATGTGCCAGGACAAGAGGACACCAACACCGACGGAGAGAGGGAACGTGAGGGCAAGGCCAGCAGTCTGAAGGACTGCCCACAGCATGAAGTGCCTGGCTCCATCATCAAATCGAGAAATATTGCTCAAGGTCGTTGGCAGGCCCTCCGGACCGATCCTGACCACGCGTGACGATGACTTGGCAGCCACGAGATGCAGCGCGTGCATGGCGAACAGCGTCATGGCATGCATCAGCGCGCACTCTGTGTCTGCACATGCGTCGCACTGTAAATGGGCCTGGGCGGCACTGCCAGAATGGGGTTTGACCCCCTTTTTCTGCCTTGAATAATCATGCATTTTCAGGTATCTAACCCACAAAGTGCCTGGCGAAGCAGTGACACTCTCATCTTCCAGACAGGGTACCTCCCAGTTCACCATGTCGTCAGTTGTTGGACTGCCCACATGGATGCGATGGCCATGGAAACGGATACATTGCTGCAAATCATCCCCATAGCGTATTCAGCAATGCAAATATTTGTTGTTTGCCATGCTTTGGCGCTAATAGTTGTCCGCGCTAGTCACGAGATAAGAGATGCGTGATGCAGGAAACGTGGCTGGTATCCATGAACAAACAGAACAGCACAGCGTGACTTGCAGCGCCATTTGTTTGCATTCCCAGGTGAAGCTGCTGTGATGCAACTGCATTAGTTGCATGGCCATTTGATGCTGTGTGACCAGGATGTGACCGAGCGGTGCAGCGTGTTACATCCTGTAAAAGCCTATCACACAGCCTCACACATACCATGCCACGCCAACTCAGCTGCCGTCCCACGATGCATCAGCCACCCTAACTCAGCCACGCTAGCGCAGCCTGTAACAGAGGTCTTTGTGCAATAGATGGTTCAGACGCTGCAAAGGGGTGACCCGTAAGCACGGTGTGGGGAAGAAATGAGGGTATGGAGGCGCACAAAAGAGGCAGAGCAGAAAAGCTTTATAATTGCCATGGCCCACGCAGTTGTTAATCCATGGACAGTGGTGGTCCATCCTAGAAACGCAGCGTTCGCAAACTCGGCAGTGATGCGTGCGTGGGGGCTTGGCTTTGTTGCATTTAGAGCACCACCGCGCTGTCCCCCCTTTGCGCTTGACCTGCAAACCTCGGAAGCGCTGTCAGCTGGGCGCAGCTGGGACAGAAAGCTGCCACACAGCAAATGCAGGTTAGATCATAAGACTGCCTATGCAGACTATTACATAGTCAAAGTCAGCTCATCTGTCCAACGCTAGCCTGGTACCTTGCATGCCTGGTGTTCCGTTTCCAGCAGTAGTGTGCACACCCATCCATTTCTTGCACTAGCGTGCGGCGAACGTTTTGCGCTGGGCGCACCTGCACTTGATAGGTGACAACATCCTCGGGGTCATGCTGATAGTCTTCTGGCACCTTTCCTGAGTCAGACAACACGCAAAGAAGGTAGCAGTAGAGGGCCATGAACGTTGTCAGAGAGATGGCCGCCAAGTTCAGTACCCCGGGCACGGAAATGCTCAGCCATGGAATGATCTGCAGCACAGCTACTTGTGTATTCGCAACATGCACTGGGCGTGGAAGTATACATTTCTGCCCGGAAGACCACTCATCTGCAGACGATGATGATTGTATCCTTTACAACACTACCGCATCCACATGGACATTGTCAACTTCAAGTACTACTTGGGAACGAGATCCATAATGGAGGTTCAAAACATCCGATCAATATCCGTGTTATTAACCATATCTGAGGGCGTAAGATACCTTGTTTCCTGGAAGCCGCGCCAGGTCTTTGAAAACGCCCTTGCTGTGGCGAAATCCACGACCCGGAACTGTTTGATTGCAAACGCGGAGGGACTCGTTCATACATCAGCACATTGGCAGCCTGCCGTAACGAAAGCTTCGCGGCCATTGAGGCGGCATTGATATGAAATGTGAGTGACCAATGGCGATGGAGATTTGATGGAACGCCAACGAGTCGCGGGGCATCTGTATGCTCTCAGACCAGGGAGCAGTAGTAGCAAAATGTGCATAGACCTTGCTGAACCTTTTCTTTGTTCCAGTACAAACGTACATTCGGTGTAGAACGTCCACTTCAACGCTCAATCTGAAACTCCGACAGCACGTCAGGCTTGCCTTGCACTGCTGCATGAATTGACACTTGTAGCGACTTCCTTACAGGTTCGAGACTGAGTTTGCGATAAACGAGCTACCCCTACGCGACTCTAGGAATGCAAGAAGTCTATCCAAAGACAATTAAATGCTTGTGAAGCACTCGAGCCTGTAAACGCAATGCCCAGGGAAAGCACGGCATTGCGTTTACAGGCTCGAGTGCTTCACAAGCCCGCTCCCGTCATGGGCTGCAGTTATAGGGTGCAACCGAAGCTGGAACTGGGTAGGCAATTTGCCAACTTCAAATGCGCTGATTAAATGCAATATATGCAGTTATACAAACGATGAACCCCGATTGTAGAGATGCCGCTGCCAGTTCATTGCCAAGTCGCGTACCACGCCAAGGACCACCACCGTGTACTCGAAGCAAAACGTTGTGATGGCGAGAATCACCACAAAATTTATTCTATTGAAGGTGAGCATATCGCACATATGTCATGCAGCCGCGGAAAGGTTTGAGGTACAACTCTCAGGTGCATTCATGGTCCAAACGACATCAGACGCAATCTAACTGTGGATGGGTGCATCAAATGGTACCGAAAGCCACGCAAAGCTCGTTTAAACTCAAAAAAATCAACCAAGGCCTGACGACTTTGCGGTTTATTATGCTGATAAGCTGTTGTAACCCTATGCGCGAACAAGCAATGGTGATGTACGGGCGCGCTTCGTCTGGCGCATTGCATTAGGAAGTCCAGTTTGCAGCACCATCATTGACAACCCATCTGCCAGACTGCCTTTCCATCTTTCGCTAGGCTGCCGGAAGATACTCAACATCATTGCTGCGTCATCTGGTTTAGCAGTGCACAAACCGCGTCCACATTGTCACAAGCCTGTGGCAAAGGCTCATGCTAAAGTCGGTTTTTACGAGTGTGTCTCTCATAAGCATGGTTTCATGTCAAGCTGTTTCTTTTATCAGATTTCAGCTTGTGCTGCTTTCACATGACATATGGCATCCGTATGGACTTCCTCCGAACGCATCGACCGTCTTGATTTAAGATTTCCAAGATTTCAAAACATAACTGAGTTATTGAGTATAGTCCGGCGCTGTTGTAGAGCATCATTGTCCTAAGCGGCGGTTTATAGGGTTTCAGTCGCTACACTTGTCACGTAGGCGCAAGCTTATCACAAATCACAACCGTGCAGGAGGCCGGTTTGCTGATACTCAAATGCGCTTGTATCATAGCATTCGTCTGTTGTGCAATGTCGTTCCTCCCCAGTTGAGTTTCACAAGAAGCTTCACGGGATGCCTATCGTTCCCAGATGATTTCGCGAATGGGCAGCCGCCCATCGTCTCTGACGTGGGGACGTCTCTGCCTCCCGTAGAAGGCGACCACCCGGACTTGGAACTGATGACCTACGCTCCATTCAAACGGGTACGCCACCGGGGACTCGATTCAAGTATCTGCAGGCGTCTGGTGGGATCGGCATGTGAAATCCATTTTGCGTCACTCATACCAGCATGCGCATAGCATTGACTCTGTGGTAAGAGTTCGTGCACCTGCTGGCGGGTAGGCGCGCACCTCAGGTAGTTGGCTTGACTGTCGGTGAAAATTTGTGCAGCACTGGCAGGCGAAAGCAACAGCTAGGCCCAATTCGTTTCTGTCGTAGCCAAAATCACGGCGACGAAATGAATGATGTCAGTGCCGGATTTGCCTCGAGCTCGCCGCTTTTGGTAGAAAGCAGGGGGAAGCTGACAGGGGGTTGCTTGGCAAGACACAGGGTTGCTGATGTGGAGCCAGTCCACAATAACGCAGCTTCTGGTACCCGGAATAAGGGGTGCGTGCAATCCTTTACGTAAGCGCTCAAGGAGACCACTGGTGCCATATTGTGCGAACAAAGACGCACGATGAAGGGAGATGGGGTGCACTGCAAATGATGTGACGAGATCGCCTACTCAAAAGGGGGCCCTGAAACTTCCCATGAAGCCAGCTCTGGCAGGTCAGCAAGCATTCCGGCGTTCAGTGCTGGTGCGCAGTGTCTAAGTGTCATGTGCTTTGTGCAGAAGTCGACCTCCAAGGCAAAGATGAAACGCGCACCAAGCGCTCTGCGACCGAGAACACGCGTGGCACTCTGCTCGTTCTGTGGGGCGGTCTTTGAGCCGCACCAGCTTCTGCCACGAGACAAGCGGCCCTGCAACGGGCAGTGCGGGATTCCACGTGATATGATGGGCAAGCAGTCACAGGGCGCGTTGAACTTTGAGGAGCGATGACTTGGCAACATCACGGAAGAGATCAATTCACTAAAATTCTTCAAAACTTGAGTTGCGTAGAGCCGCAGGGCACGTTGATCTTGCAGAGTTCACTCCTAGTGTGCTCTACAGAGTTCACTGAGGAGCTCAACACGCCCTTCGGCTGCTGGCCCATCATGTCATGCTGTGGATTGCCAAGCTGCACATTGCAGGGCCATGCATCTATTGGCGACGTGTGGCGTGGTGGTTGACTGAGCCCAGTGGTTGACTTAGCCCACTTCAGTGCCGATGAGGTGTCTCTTGAGCGCGTGCATTTCTCCGAGGTCATTGCAATGACACACCATGGATTGCGGAGTTGTCGATGTGGATTGCCTGACTTGTCAACGAGGAACTTTGTAAGAATTGAAACTGCCGCATATGCATGCACGTTGGCATGTCTGACCTTGCATCAACAACAAACATCTCGCTACACATCACAATCACCGTGGGATTTTCCGGGATTCCTCTTGCACCCCATCCGATTTACCTGCCTTCAAGCACGGTCGCTGAATAATTGAACAGGTATACGTTGGTTTTCAGCGGATAGCTTGCAAGATAGCCCGTACTCCCCGTCATGCTGTGTGTGAGATTCTAGACTCTAAAACCCTGCAGCAGCTGCAATGTATTGTGCCCGTCTATGTTGTCCCCAGGCGACCTGTGCACAGACATGCTTGAACCTTTCATAACAATGCTTCAACTCACAGTCAAAAGCAGCATCACCCCATTGCGGTTGGTACCAACAAACGGACGGTCACGGTCACGCTTTTGGACTGGCCGCCAAGTTTACATAGAGAAAATAGGTTGAATCTTCAGGTATGTTCATAGAGAATATAGCAAAATGATGTAACGCTCCCAAAAAAGTCGCCTGTTTGTTGGTATTGTTACGGTATACTGAAATCAACGAATCAGCTCCCATATCACTTTTCAGAGTCGCAATACCTATGATATGGTGACGTGCGACTGGGTGGGGCGCTTGAATTATCAAAATGCTTTGACGAACGGCACATAACGCAACTGATGTGAATTTACGTTTGATCGTGTAAGACAGTTCTGTGCCATTTGTGCTGCCACCCAATGCTCGTCCACGATATTCAGAGCATGTGTAACCCCTTGATGTGTACCCAGACGCACGCCACAATATCTGACTTGCAGAACGCCACTGACAGCGCTCTCGTAATCATCATCAACATCCTCTCTTGCCAACGCTTTACTTCAGATTGTAAAGAAGGTCATAGAGTTTGAATTACTGGAAGCGGAATACGGATGGTCGTGGGCAAAACATAGAGTGGACACGAGACATGATGTAGGAACCCTGCAACGCATCATACCGCTGGACATCATCACATCTAGGTCTGCTGAATGACCAGGCACACTATAATCCTCCATTTCTTTCAAGGCCCTTTGGCGTTGCATATCGCAAACGAATCAGCAGCATTAACATTAACCACCGAAACTCTGGAGCTCACCCAATCGCTTCACACCGGGTGGACCTCACATCTGAACACCACAAACGACCCGACTGCCTAAAGCGCTGCAGCAATTGTTGCGGATCCCACACGCAGTGCGCGCCCATGCATGTGTCCCATTGCAACACCTGCAGACTTGCAACACCGCTCACTTGCAACCTTGGAAGGCACCAGCGTCTCAACTAATGCTTTTCCCCGGCAGATCGGCGACAAAACAAATTCATTCGTGTACACAGGCCAAGCCGGAATGGCAGAACAGACATGAAACGCAGGGGTTGCCCACAATTGATCAATTCCGACAATGGTACGTTTGGATACGGCGCCGTGAGTTCTCGGTAGTCTTCAGCGCTGTCGCAGTTTTGTGTCCCGTTCTGGTAGACGTGCAGGGCGGAGCCGAACCATCTGATGAAGTCGCCTGGCACGGTGTGTACAGGCGCTAGCACGACACACGACCTGGACTCATATGTGTATTTCTTCCTCAAATACTCACATCATGAGCGTGCGTCATGCATCCCTAAGCAGCCACCACACGGGCAGAGGGGGATTTAGCTCACTCAATGCCTGGAAATCATCATGGATGTGCCGTCATTGCTTGCGTCTCGAGCTTCCAGGAGCTTCTAGGAGTGGTGCACTGGCGCCATCCCCTCGCTCCGCTATATCAAGTGCAGAGAACAGTGTGATTCGCGAGCAGTAGAACTGCAAGAGCATGCGTGGCGGCAGCATCCCTTGCAGGGTGTTCATCGTCGAAACCCGAAGGTCTTCCGCGCGCTGCACTAGGCCGAGCATTGCATTGTTAACTGCTTCGACGTTTGGCAACGTCGATGGCGGCATCTCGAGGTATCCCAGTATCTGCTGCCACTGAGGAACACTACTTTCCGGAACTTCGGTGGATGCTGCTTCGCCAGCCTGTTGTGTGTCCCTCATTCCCGGATTCGGCGCTTGCAGCCACTGCTCCACGCGCACCCCCATCGTCTGCACCGTAGCTGCATGCGCAAGCACGATCTTAGGTACCATTCTTCACACTTACTAATGGCATCGGTATCTGCCACTATACCCAAGTAGTAGTGATTCCCGAAGTAGTTCTTGGAGATGTCAATGTCCATGTGGATGCGTTATTGTTCTGCAAAGACACTTGCATCATCATCATACGGCTCTTACGCAAGGCTGTTCCTGACAACATTCGATTTGCGTTGAACGCTCTCGTCTTGACCTGACTCTTGAGGTGTTTAGTGCTAAAATTATGATGCAACACGTCATGCATCGCATCGCTTAGGTGGCAGATGATAGACATGGCTGATACGGTCACCACAATCACCGTCTGTGGCTTCAAGAAACAAACACGATTGTTCAATGCCCGCCGTCATGCTGGCCTGCCCTTAGCTAAGGGGTCGCTTCAATTCTTCTGCTGATCGCCGTGCCAAGTAGTGACAGTCACGTTTGCCGCACAAGTGAGGGTCGCTAATGGGGTGACGCACCTATGCAGACGTTCTGCGTTAGCAGGGATGCCATCTCGTCTAGCAGTCCTGTCTCGTAGTCATGCAACTGCTGCCGCATGGACTGCAACGACTGGATGTATGCATCATTCACTTCAGCGTGAAGTTCGGGAAGCCCCAGGAAGAACTGTAGAAGATACGCCATCGATAGGTCCCCCATCCAACAGACAGACTGGTGGTGCACAGGGAGGTGGTCGCACGATATCGCGAGAAGCATTTGGCCGCTCTGTGCAGCCTGTATGCGAATCTCACAAAGAACTGTCGCCGCCGCCTGCATGTTGCAACTGCATGTCAGCAGACGGGCATGCATGTGAATTCACCAGTCCATGTACATAACGCCTGTGCATATGCGTTTGGGCTGCGCTCCATCCATACATTTGACATACTTTTGAGTCATTTTACTTCCAGTCCATGTGCAACGAGGTGGAGTCCCTGCCCGACCGATGCCAGCGCCCTGTTCGCCGCACAAAACAAGTTCGCACAGTGAGATGCACAGCTGATGGACCTGCCCGACAGATTTACTTGTATGTGCTCACAACGATGTGGGCCGAGTTGTGTGTGCATCTGCTTTGTATAAACACTCAAGCTCGCGTGGTTGGCTATTTGATGCGTCTCCCCAAGCTTGAGATTACCACATGATCATCGCACCAACCATCCATCCAGTTGGCCCGCTGATGAGTGGCGAAGAGAAAACAGCATGTCCGTCTAGCAACTAGCGTTGTTGTCGGGTCAGCACGAGCCCTCTTGCCATCATGTGGGTTTGGGTTGAAGTGGCAACCATGGCTTGCAATATCGGTGGCACTGCCAATCGCTGCTACTTGCTGGGTCTGGTTAACCACGTCACACTCGAGCCTCGCGTGAGCAGCCCCTCGAGTGTGCAGTGCTGTTGCTTGCTCAGTCCCTGTCGAAACGTTGACTCATGAATCTATCCATAGCTATGTTGGCTGTCATACTTGATATGTGGCTGTCTGTCACGTATGATATATACGACAGACATCTCCAGGAATGTAAATGAATTGCAACAGACCCTACAAACCCAACTGTGGCTGCTGCGACTGACAGTTCTCCTGCAGGCTTGAAGGGTGGCCATCCATATTGCACCACCTCTTGCAGCACTATACAAAGGGAAGCCGATACGTGCACAGAGAACGCTCAATCGCGTAGCCCAACGTTTGCCGCAGACGAGACCCAGGGAAAGCACCTGGATGGCAACGGCGAGCTCCGTTAAACGAGGTTCAGGAGTGCTGTTTTCGATTGCATGCTGAGCGCTGATGAGTAGCGTGGACATGGCTTTATTGGCTTCTTGCAGCCGTTGAACACAGGGGCCTCCGCCCCTTAGCCGCGTGACCGCGTGTGTGCTGTACCTTGCTGATTGCAGGACCTCTTGCATGCTTCGAATGGACGATAGCAATGCATCTCGCTCCTTCTCCAGCTTTTCGAGCGCATCTCGCGTATGCTGCCGTCGCTGTCTTGCGTTTTTCCTGCATTGTACTTGCGGTGAAACGCTTGTGTATCTGTCACAATCAGTGTCGTCGCTTATTATTTATCGACACGAACTGCACGAGGCAGGACGGCAACCGTCAACGGCTGCGAAAGCAACCACAGACAGCTGGAAGAGAAATGTGGCCACTCTTGCGCTGAAGCATGGTGGAAGATGCACATTACTCTGCAACCGCAAAGGGCAACACCCAGCATGCTCAGCAGTTGCACAACAGAGGGGGTTCATTCAAGGAGTTACATGTAGGGCTGCCGGCTCGACCATGCCCAACGGTCTAAGCAAGAGGCCAGATATACCGTTGCAACGGCATCGAAGCGATCGTCAGGGAGAATTCATGTACATACTGTTAAAATAAACAGTCGGTGCTTGTTAGACGTTGGTTTGGCATGGTCTAGCGTAATATGCGGAAGTTCTGGAACTGTCCGAATTACGTCATCCTAGAGTGGTCGGAATGCATCCGGAATGTGCTAGTGTCATTATGCTAGGATGTTCGGGCATTACGCCATGTGTGTGTAGACTGCTATATAAGCACAAGGCTTGTACAGTTGATTTACGGCTCTAGTTTCTGATCAACCTGTACAACAGAGAAAACCCATCGTTAGCATGGCTGATAGCATGTAACGTGAAACTTCAACACATACAAGGTTGTCAAGGTTGTCACGACTGTCATAATCTCAAGATCATAAGTAACATGAAGGTCATGTCGTGCGCCATATCACAGGAATGCGGAACCCCGCACGAGCATGAGAATACATGAAAATCCATGTGTCATAGAAAGAGAATGTGAAAATGTCCCTGACTTTCAGCTCACCCAACATACTTCTGCATCCTTATCCAATCGACCTGAACATGCAGAACAGACAAACAAGCCGCAACCAGGTCGCACCTGATAGTCTCTTTGCTAAGTTTGCGATCATCTCCCGTGGCTGTGGGTAACCCCCCACCAGTGCCGCGGTCCCCTCGGTGTCCGCGTTGCTCATCGTCAGTTTCCTCGTCGAAGCCGGCGGCAGCGCCATCCTCACCGTCCCCCTCTCCGTCTACAGAACCCTGCAAGGTGCTTTTCCCGCTGCCTACGTCTTCATCACTCATGTCCGCCGCCGGCACGCAACGTGCTGCTGGAAGTCAAGTGCTCTGCATGACAACTATTCTGATGTTGCAGTGATGGTTACGGAACGGCATGACAATTCTGAGCACTGATGGTATTATGTGATGGAAAGCTAGCAATTGCGAGGACACGAGCCACTGATTGCACCGGAGAATGTTTGGGGGTTTCCTTATTTCATTACTGACATTGATGAGGGCTCCCAGGTTCTTCCATTTAGCAAATTTTGGTGCAAAATGGGTATTCTTTACGAAGTAGACGTTCATGCCACCAGGCCCATGGGCAGGCATGTCGCGGGGTGGTTTCATTCCCGTCCCCAGACGGATGGGCTGGTTATCATGACCTTGCATAAAGAGCAATCAGAAGGTTGCAAAGCACTAAGGGTGCCATTTACGGTATTGTATGGAAAGTGTTTGAGCATTTCCCCTCAGCATGATTGTATTGAGCTTGGTTGAGGACTTGCAGTGAGGGCTTCATCGTCACACAGTGAGCTTCATGCTAATGGAGTGTCTATCAAGACATAGAAGAGGTCTCCATATCTTGATAGACAGTTCGCTGCGAATCCGGCAATGGCCGGTGAGGAAGAGACGATGAACACCTTTAAATGAAATCATCGATCATACACGCCAACTTATCACCCAACGCCTACAGCTCGCTGTTCCAAGAAATGAAGCCTGCTTGTTGGGAGAGGTGCACTGGTCAAAGAGTGGGAAGAGTGATACGCCTAACTGACTCAATGATCAACTATGTCTAAATACTATGCAACAAACACAGGAGCCTGTCAATCTGCGGCTGGGAGGATAAGTACCGAAGATGCGAAGAGACACGGCTTTTGAGTTTAGGTATCTGATGAGAACAGAATGTGAGATTGAGATACAAATGCATCACCCTTGAACTCGCGCAGTGTATGGTTCCGCTGAGCGTAGTGAGGCTTCAAGCAGTTCGACTCTCTGAGACTGCAAGTACGCTGACATACTACTGACGTACTCATACACCATATCATCATACGCGCCGTTATCACCCACGCACTGGTATCAAAGGCGTAAAAGGGTGTCTCGTTTGGCTTGGATTCTCTTTCTTGCCTTTTTAATTCAAACTCAACAAGCCCTGAGACTGATCTCATGCCATCATTCGGCCCTTGGTATGTATCGTCATCCAAGGTGCGCATGGGCGAATGAATGTCTACAATGAGTATGGCTTGATTCCCGATGGGTGGATGCCCGATGTGATTCTATCATAGGTACCCTCGCGGCAGGTGTGAGAAGAGAAACTGCAAAGCAGACAAAGAATAAATAACATCACTAGTTAGCGTAGAAAAACAGTAAGGCATCCCTCTTTCACACAAACTTCACTGAGCGCAGCACCCTTCGAAGAAGAAAACTCAATGAGGCAGATGAGAAGGCGCGAGCAATGAGAAGATCTCGAGACAAGTGCCAGCACCATGTGGTTCGTCAAAGTGAGGGCAGTATTCTGGTAAAGAATTTTTTTAAATTACGCATGTATCTGAACCTGAGATGGCACAACTGTCGATTTTCACTTCACTCGTTCCAGGAACCTACGAATTCAGAGCAGGTGATATCGTGCCCACGTCAGAATCGTGGTATGCGGGATGTTCGCCCTGTGTATCAGACATGCATTGTATGGCGTGTAAAACTAGGCGTGGACATCATCAACACGCCAGTGTCATGGCAGTGATGTATGTGTCACCGCTGACGCGCAGGCCTCGCCACTCGCCAGGCCTCTGTACCAAAACGAACTTGTACTGGCATGGCCAAACACACGGCACACTAGCAACGAATGGGAAGATTGTAATCCTCGTGTATAAGTATTGTTGCAGACACACGCTGGTGAATGTATACAACGCATTCTTGAACGCAGATTCCTACTTGTTTCTCCAAGCCGTGATTGACAGTCGTTGTCAAACGGACAGGTAGTGAATCAACTGGTGCTAGGCTTTGTTGGGGCTGACGTGGTCATAAACGACGTCGGCTACGATGCGGACAATAGCTACGATGCCCTTGTCGGCGTGGACACCACACATGCCAACAACCTCAGCAAGGCTTGCTGCAAGCTTGCACGCATTAACAAGTTTTTACAAATGTTGTCCATGCAACAAGCAAGCCACTAAGCATTGGGCGAAAGGTCAGCGCTGGCAACAGGGTGGCGGCCTGGTGGTCGCCTGGTGATCTGCTATTGAAAGCGATTGATCAGTGCGATCTGCACCATTAAGAATAGCTTATAAGCCATGCTCGAAAAGCGAAGCATCTCACGGGGTTACAGCTAGCCCATGCATGTATCGGCTGGATTGGCTGACGGCAACATGTGGACCACCTGCTGCAACCCCGCCTGCTGACAGACTACCGGAGCAAGGCGATTTGCGGCATTAAAGTCAGCGGTGGAGACAAAGGAGAGTTGCTTCTCAAAGCTTTCTAAGACCGCATAGCCAGTACTATGAGCATATGGCCAGGTGATTACAGCAGTGCTTCTGCGTGGTATGGACACTTCCATAAACACCTTCCGAAAGCTGTGCGAGACCTGGCAAGAACGCCAAACGGAAGGCTGTAGTTTACGAAACCAGATGCATGGCATGCCAAATTCCCGGCATTTGGAGACGCATAGTGCACTGGACAACGGGGCATCCTGACATCCCGACGACGTACCGAAGCTCAAGTCCCTTCAGCTTGCATGGCCGGAATATACTGGCCTGCTGTCCAAGCTATCAGCTTCGTCACCTGAAGATACGTCAAAAGAGGGCATCAGCTATGAACATGTGCAAGGGCGCTGCACTTCCACCGGACAATCATGTTCTAGGCAACACAGGCCCATCTTACAGACCAGAGGTGACCTTTGCAAAACACGACACGGGTCTGTCAGCACACGAGGGTCGCAGACAAGATTTGATAAACAAAGACTTGGGTTATGTTGACCATTCCACAAATCGTCTTGCGACGTCAGGATTTATATGAGGGCCTTGTATTGCTGATATGTTGCGTGCGAAACAGCTTATGATGACATAACGCGCTTCCAGTCACGCGTTCAGCAGCGAGTGTTGTTGGTGATGACGGAGCCGACGTGATACCGCATGGACTGTCACACTCACAAGTCACAGAGGATTTGTGACAAGTCGGTTGATTGTTAAACATTGAGAGCACGTCGTGTTACAACCCATGAGCGAGCCAGCCATTCAGTGTGCATCAAATATTACGCCACCCTAGCTTGGACCGCCCACTGACCCTGGCAAGGGCGCTGCACGAAGGTGTCAGTGGCACTCGTGGGTTTGCGTGAGCTGCGGGCATGATGACGGGCTTCATGCAAAGGCGTAGCCGAAGGTACTGGAGACGCATTGTGATTGTACTTGTGGCTAAGAGTGTTTTTAGGAGCTGATATATGCTGCCATACTGGACACCATTCCTGTCGATAGGCTGCGCCACGTCATGATGGCCTTGCCTGTTCAAGAGAAATGGCCATAATGGACCTTGAATCCAGCAGAGCATGCGCAAATGACCAGTGCGCAACGACGTACGTGTTTCAGTCGTAATTTTTGACATTGTTGAGAGGGCTGGTTCAATTTTGAGTCCAGTGATAGTTTTTTCGAGCAATTTGGTTAGGGATGGAGTCAACAACGAGAGGTTCGTCCATAAGGCAAAGTTTTGACGCTTTCGACATGCTTATGTTCATGGACAGCGAGATTAGGAGTATTTGTTTTCCGATGATGATTTTGTAGACGATGCGGACTCGACAGTGCGTGCTGAAAGGCAGGTCGTATCACTACTCAAGGGACTTTCTTGCCAATCGACGGCACATCTCCGAACCCTTGAGATCAATGGAGTAACTTGAGCGAAGCTGAGTAACTGAGTATATGATGCGTTGGATGTGGCATTTCCGCATGCGAGAAGAATTCTTCGATGACGCATAGGATGGTCGAGCAGTATCTGAAAGATACATTCCAGAGTCCAAGGAGTACACGGCCGGCATGCGAGCCTACACCAAACGCCATAAACTTCTCACAACATTAGCTTTGATACCATTTTTGCGCTTCAATCCCTTCCTGATCTGGTCATTGACAGCCAGCAGTCGAGCAAGGAAGTCGGTCAGCAGCTTTTCACACAAAGCAGTATTCTTCTTCCCGTCCAGCGTCCCACCCAAAGGCCGATACTTAGAAATTTCCAACATTAAGTCTACAAGCTACTCTTCGTGATTTGCGTGCAACTTTGGACCACTGGGAACCATCCTGACACAACTCTTTCAAACCAACCGGAAACGAACTGCGCGAGTGTCTTTATCTAGAACAGAAAAAGCTGTCTTCAACTACGACGATACCTCTACCTCTTCTTTCCGCAGCAAATGTTGCGGTGCGCTCGCAGCAAGTGCGGACAGGGTTGGCCGCTGGTAACATCCGTAGAGAATCGTGTCCAGAATGGCTGTTCGATTTGACCCCCCTCTGGAGGGGTCCATTTCTGAACCCGATATGGCGTTCATTATGGTGTCCATTATCGTGCATCGTCACGTTCGGATAGCTGAATCCTGAAGTCATTGTCGATTATCGTGTCCAGTATCGCGTCTGATCACGCTCTTAAAAACCCTAAAGATATCTCTGCAATACTTCATTTGAGAGTTCTGGTGTTGCTTCGAGGCCTGAGCCACAGTTTTATGCCTGTCCGGCAGTGGGCCATACCACAACATTGTAGGCTCGGGACATGCGATAAGCAGATGCACTGATCTCTTGTATCCCATAAAAACTTTGCCGCATCGACGCCTCTCCCAAGTGGAGCGCCCAAAGCCGTTCCCAGGGTTCATTGGTACACTGTTCACGCGCATCTCTCAATTCCATGCAAAACAGCATATGACATGGATGCAATGTCATATGACAATAATATGATATACACTTGTGAACATACGTCGTATAAAACGATGCCTCGTCCGACGACACGCAATGACTGGCCAAGGCAAGTATCCAGACATCTCAGATGACCGTCATCTGGAGATAGCAGGTCTGCCACCAGAGCCAGATAGACTCTCCTTCATTTTACAACGAGCCTCTCGCCAACACTCAAGCCACCAGCTACACAGAAATACGCATATACGTGTATGGAAGGAATGCTGAAAAGCAAATGTCGCTGGGTCGCTGGTTTCACTCGGCATTCCAGTGCCAACTCAGTTACCATGAAGCAATGTCCAGAGAGTGTTTTGATGCTTGAGCGACAATTCAGGACCAAATTAAATCTCACTGATAAGAATCGAGGGCGTTCCGTCCATGCAGAGGACTTGTAGCGTTCCGCCTTGTCGCGCGACGCCCAAGCACTCAGCAGCCAGGGTTTCGCTCGTTTTGGTTGGTCTCGTGGGGGAATTATTGTGCGGTGAGTTGTGTTTCGCCTCGTGCATGTCTCTATCTCGCATTTGGTGGGCCATTCTCGGACAAGTGGGGTCTCTGCGATGCTCACTAGTCCGCTATGAGCAAAGGTAGCAGGCAGACGGCGGTTGTGCAGACTTGCCGCCTTGAGAGGCTTCGGCATGCTCTGCTGGCCATTGCAAATGTGTGTCTTACCTTCGGGTGCAATCCGGGACGCAATGTTTTCGCTCATGAGCAAGTACTTGTAGGCTGTGCCAACTCCTGCATGAACGTGTATCTTCTGGACGCTCGAAGAATGCATCTTGGCGTGCAAAGTGAACGTCACAGCTCCACTCCAGGGTTGCACAAGTGCGGCCTTTGCAAAATTTGCACAGAAGTACAGTGCATGGCTGCAGGTGGTCTGATATTTGGGTGGAACGCGCTGTCTGTGGTCCTCAAAACGCTCGACGTGTATGGAGAGGATTGCGAGGTGGAGCCGACACGCTCAGCGGGAGGAGACAGCACTTGCCGTTCGCAGTCCGCAGCCCTGGCCGTGGTGTGGAGCTCGGGGGTTTTTGCCGTGAACTTCGGGCCTGCGGTAGTGGGTTTTGCGTTAGACCATCTGGGCCCTAGAGTGGCGGCAAGTGCCGGGGCTGCTCTATGTGCGGCTGGACTTGTACTGCTTGGTATGCTTCTGTGTACAGCTGTGTGCCCGGCTTGGGCAATCCAGCTGTAAATGCAGCCGATCGCGCGTGGGCAATCCAGCCGTAAATGCAGCTGATCAGTTTTGCCTCTTTTCTATTGATTTGTTTTGATTCTATTGAAGCGATATTGGCAAGTGTAGCGTCTCATAGACAAGAACAGCATCACAGCAGAAGCGCAAAGGGCACTGGCAAGAGAAGGGTTCTGTCTTGCATTTTGGTCGGAAACGTGCATTTGATTCATTTGATAACGACTGGCTTCTCCTTGTATGTGAACCTGCCGCAAGGACCGCAGATACGAGTCTTCAAGTCTGCACCTGCCCAGACATGTCGGCACGCATCCACCACATTGCAACCCTGCAGGCAATTGGTATACATCTAGAAAGCTTATACATGCAAGTAAGCTTCTCAAGTACTGCCTTGTTGATACCATCTAGAAATGCACAAGTGAGAGACACTGACAGCAAATTTGACAGATATGGCATGAACGGGGTGCATGACATCCATTGCTGTAAGTGAGGTCAGGGAGGGTGGGCTCGCGGGACCCGGACATGGACGATTGCTGCTTTACGATGGTCACAAGATCGCGATGTCGCTTCCGCCAGACCCTCTGATATTTCGGGTCCAGATATCCAAAAATGCATGAATGTTTGGAACTCAAAGATGGGGTCGAAACCCATTCAGGCGAAACAATGTCGTCGTCGTGCCCGCCATGACAGTCCTCAGCAGAGTCTTCATGGGTGATGTGGTAAACATTGATGCATTCAGCCAAGTTGTGATGCCGAGGCGCTTGTTCGCAGGCCTCGCCGTTCCCGATGCTGAAAACGCACTTCCCGCGGCATTCTTCATGATCGCTCTGGGTGGCGTTACCTACCATTTAGCACAATTCAATTTTGCCCAGTTGTTCCCTGAGAGCCGAGGCCTGATATCAGGCCTCTACGTTGGAGGTTTTATCGCGTCTGGCATTGTTTTTCAGGTGTGTCTTCTGGCTCCTTTTTTTTTGTCATTCCAAATCCCTGGACAAGGAGTAGGTTTGGCTCGACCAGTGCATTTTCAACTGTGGCTGTCATGGCGTATTACACCGACCACACTAAGAACGGTGGCAACATGTGATTTAGTGCCGTTGCCACCCAGGTGATGTGGCAATTAATCAAACGTCGATATCGTTCTTGGTGTGGTCGGTGAGTTAAGCCATGACAGCCACAGTTGAAAATGCACTGGTCGAGCCAAACCTAGACCGGAGCCTTCATGGCTGCCATCTCTTCCCACAGAGTGTACAAACCATGGTGATGTCAGGACGTCCAGTGTGTGCCGTCGCTGCCGTATTTTGCATGTTTCCATGTTGCTGGCGGTGGGCAATCAGGGCATGTGCACATGCTGGGTCACCAGTTTGATGTTTTGACAAACTCTACGTGTGGTGGAGTCAGCCGAGACGGGGTTAGGGACGAGACAGATACACAGATTCCGTGATGCTCACGGCCCGTCAGCAAGCGGACTTCTCTCTTGATAGTGTTTGTGTGCCATCTAGACTCTGTCTTCTTTCTCCTTTTCGTGCCTTGTCATCCGTCGCACCCACCCTCCCAGCCCTCGTTCTCTGCGTCATGGTTGACGGGTGTGACGTGTCAGATTTGTTCACATGAGTGGAGTGGTGTTCTCTACATCTCCAAAAATCCTACCCCTGCTACAAGGCGCTGGCACAAAGCATGCAATGGTACCTTGCAGAATGCTACGTTTCCACCGAGCACTGATAATTCATAATTAACACACACCCAAACAATGTGGCTCAAAATTATTACTTTCTAGCTCGATATCCTGAAAAGTACTGAGATTTTGACTCATATTGTTTGGGTGTGTGTTAATACTAAATATCTCATCCCAATATGTTGCTATGAACACCATCGAATGAATGTACTTTGTTTCTCAAGATGCCGTCCCTTGCATTGTCTCTTCTCAATGCCGTGGACAAAGGGCTGCATGTTATTTGGCGATGCATGAGTAGGATATTGCAAGCCTTTGTTGCGTCATTGCGGATTTGCAGTCCAATGTGCTATGACCTTGAGAAGCAGTTGCTGCTAATGCTGTTGAGTGGAATTTGGGTTTTGATGAGTGCATTTGACGGCACGCGGTGGTGTGCGCATTGCTTCTCGCAAGAATTGCTGCTGCTCAGGTGTTGCGGGCGGCCTTTGAAGCACAGGGCAGTACACTGGGTAGCTACAGGCGCATCATGGCTGTGTACGGAGCGTCAGTCTTCCTGCTCGCACCAACTATGCTTTGGATGGCACCTTATCATGCCGTTCAAAGAGGCCAGCGATACGTCTTCTTACCACGCCAACTCAAGTTTGTGCTCATGGACGCCACCCCAGATGCCCCCCCGGCCGGGCCTCGCGCACTTGATAGTGAGTGCGAGGTGGACAGCGGCACGGAGTTCTGCTTGCCCATGCCACCGGCAGGACTACTTGCCGTCCCGCTTATCGAGGGGGCCAATGCAAAGGAATGTAACATAATTCATCCTCCCGACCTGCGTCAGTGCTCGCCCAAAGCTGCAGAGGATGCCAGCACGCACGAGGAAGCATGCATTGCTTTCGATGATGCAAGGAGTGCCATTGTGCCATCGCCACACAGCGCTGTGCATGATGCCACGTCATCTTGTGGCGACAACAGAGGTGCCCTTGACAGCGCAAGGCCGGTGATGGCTCAAGTTGCAGTCGATACTGGTGCCGACACGCACAGGCAGGCTGCCGAAGTAGGCGAGCAACGCTCGCAGGCATGCTCGCATCATGTGCTGCGGTGTGAAGCATGTGATGCGCACCGAGGTCGCTTGAGATGTGGTGCTTTGAGGCACGTTGAAGGTACAGGGGGGTGGCGCTCGTCCAGTGGCAGCGCTCGCTTTGATCAGGTGAGCGCCGACGAGGATATTGGAGCCGCTCAGTTGCAAACTGCTGAGCAGAACACTCCACGATTTGTTGTTGAGGACTCCCAAGGCCTGGCTCGCAGGCGGCCTATTCGTGCGAGGTATGGGATTCAAGCCCCTTCATCACCCAGCAATTTGCCCTTTTCCGAGGTCTACATCCCATGTATCCTGGCTGCAAGATTTTTTGTGTATGCAGCCTCGCCATGCTGCAGCTTGTGAGTCTTGTGCGGTTCATTTCACATGCAGTTTGCCATGCTCCCATGACATATGCTTTGCAGTGGTGCTGTCAACCAGGGGCAGCACACTCGCCACAATTGTGGCCTTTACCTGGTCAGTGCCTGAAAGCACTGGAGTTGAAGTGGATTGTAAAAGACAATGACATACAGATGCACGGTCGCCACCGAATCAAGATGCTGGGAGGTGCCAAGAGAAGGGCGGTAAATCATTCCTTGCCACCATTTATACATGCGAGGACCATGTGCACCCAGTTTCCGGCATTCTTGTTGCTTGCGTGAATAGAACGGTGCAGTAGGGGCGGCTGCATGAGTGGGGGAGTGATTGACAGAACACTGTGACACAGGTGGGTGCAATTGGCCACCAAGACGTTTCGCGAGCAGACAAAGTCACCTGAGTTTTATGGTCTCTGCACGTTCTTCACTCTCAATGTCTTGGCGCTGCAGTTCTACTTGGGCACCGCGCGTCTGCAATTGGAAGGCAAAGGAGACACCTCCAACTATTACACCAGTATTCTGAGCTTCATTGTGCCAGGTGTGAGATCCTGTCAGCTCCTAAAGGTGAAATGTGTCAGGGAGCATGCGTCGATAGGAAATGAGTTAAAGTTGCCATGTTGTATATGAGACAACTATAGAATATGGGCTGTTTGTCTTGACAGTCCAACTGATTACTGTAGGAGCTGGTGCATGTTTTATTGCTCTGATGGCATGCTTGTGTCGCCTGTGCCACCCTCCTGTCAGGTAAACAAACGCGGAGCTGTGCATCATACTTCTGGTGCGCTGCGCACCTGTGTGATAGCTTGAGTATAGTATGTTGCTACAGATGTCCTTGAGTATCGTATGTTGCCACAGATGTTGAGATGTGCTTCGTGTGCCGTGAGCACAGCATTTCGACACCGCATCTGGTACTCGGCGTTGGACTCGGGCTGGTCGTTTGGCATGTGTGGCTTGATGCATGCAGGTATCTGCATCTTCTTCCCAATCAATGGGTACCTGCTTGATGGCCTGGGCTATGGCATCACAGCGTTCATCATCAATACTCTCAGTCTTGTCACCCTCGGCCTGGAAATGCTACCATCATTGCAAGCGCAGGTGTGTACTTTCTGCAATCCATCACACATGTACTCATATCTCAAGATAAGCACGTCAAGATAAGCATTCCCATTCTGCTTTCCAGTGGCATATGCTACACGACGCTGGGACACGATAGCCAGCATCTTGCTCATAAGTCAGCAATTTGGGTACTACTTCAATTTGGTTGCAGAATGTTTTTTAGCACTTGGTCATTGTCCGTATCGTACAGGGTCATATCAGTGTGCCGACTGACGTGCTTACAATCAAACCTTGTTTGTGAAAGCTGGAGCCGTCAGCTCAGCAGGGCTGATGCGGTAGCATTTCTTTCCCACATGCATGGAGGCAAGCAACTTGCACTTGCTGATGTATCACCCGCCACGCATGCCACAATGCCATAGAAGTTGTGTGTGCAGGTCGTCACGATGACTACGTGGTCATTAGCACGCTACATCTTGTATTCAAGCTATTTTGCGATGTGTGGGGTCGCCTTTGGATACCAGAACTTTGGCCGTGTTGTGGGCGTCCACAGTGCTATCGTTGGGGGGGTGGGGCTGTTGCAAATACCTTTCACTAAGCTTGTTCTGGGGCCGCTTGACAGCAATTCCTGCCGATGCAAATTGCGTCCGCCATTTGGGTTGCCCTGTTATATGCACTTGCATATTGTTTATACAGATGGGAACGCTCAGATGTGCTTTGCACAATTTCACATGTAGCGGGGCCAAGTTAGCACGCGGAAGATTATGTTTGTTCTGATGAGGCCCAGCCCAAGACAACAAGTTTCCGACGACCAGCAATGTCACCCTCCGTTTAGTTGCCTTATTTGTTGCCATTCATGCTTGTCCCTTCTTTCTCCTGGGCGCAATGCTGATGCAACAGAGACATTCCTGCATGAAGCCTCTATTCCAGAGATATCCAAATTCAAGGTTAGCAAGTGGCGCAGTTGCTCCTTTCATTTGTCAATTGATTGAACGTGTTCTGAAATGACAAGGTGAAAACCTTTTCAATTAGACTCGACTGGCCAGCATTGACCATTCCACCATAATGCTTTGGCTCACCCCTCGCCTTCTCAGACTATGTATTTTTAACACGTAATACGGCTAAACAGCTGTGACTATGTTCGGATAGTGCTCCTCCTGTTTTATCTTTGGCAACAAAGACTTTGCTCCTGCCATGTCGCCTATGTTGTTGCACGCTGTGATGGGGGTTCCCAGATAGGCTGGAGTGCCATGGGTTGATATACTGTCGTGCACAGCTGTCGCATGCAGTTGCAATGCATTGGCAGCAGTATAAGCACCTGGCCACGCAAGCATGCAAACAGATTCTTGGACTGACTGCTAGCCAGACACACCCCTGAGGTGGCTGGTGCTGCAAGCTAGGGTTCGATTATTTAGCCCTCGCAACAAGCTGCGCACATCACGATAGGATAAGCCCTCACAATGCTCCTCAGCTCAAAGCCATTCCAATTCGAGGCCACTCCTTGCTGAGATGCCGACCTCAGCTGCGACCTGGCATGCAGCATGTGTCCGCTAATCAAAGGTGCTTGATGAATGCCTGTCATGCCCATTAAAATCACTGCAATGATGCAAATGCATACCAGCAGAAAGTTACCATGCTTGGTACAGCCTGGTTTTTTACATGCCCCAAGAAAAGCACAATGAAAATCACAAATTGCCAAAGATGACTAGCCAAGGCATGTGCACATACACAGTAATTCAAGACATCATTTGTCTTGCGCCTGAACTGAACCGAAAACCTCAACCTCGAGCAAGACAAGAATGCAGCCGCAGCGAAAAGAGTTGATCATCACATCACAACACAGAAAGACACGAAGAAGCAGGCATTACTACACGATGCAGCTCTGCACTAGTCAGGAGGCCGGAAAATGAAGGGCAACTGTGGCAAATAAGGCATGTACTGCGAACCTCGGATGGGGCAACGAATTGAGAATCTCGGGAACTCAATTCAGCTTGTCGTGCACACCAATGGTATTCGGCGCATCGGCATCGCTATCCAAGTCCATGCAGAACATGAGGCTGTGCTCAATCCCACACACTGACGAACCACCATCAACGGACGTGGCGTAGGTCGAAGAGCCAGCCCCGTCGCAGCAAGTCAGCTTTGCAGTAAGCATGCTCTGCAAGACATCTCCCGGTGCATTGCCATCAGTGCACGCATTGGCATTCTGCACAGTAGCTTCAGAAGCGTAGCTGGCGCCCATCAAATCGAGCGCAGGCAGAGACTTGGCGCGGATGAATTGTCGAGGAGCGGGACTTTCAGAGTTGTCCAGCGAATCAGGGAGTCTGGATGAACGCTGTTTGGAATCTAAGCCTTGGAGTGGTGCAGGAAGCGCATGGATGCCCTTCTTGCTTTGTTTATCAGCAGAGTGTAGGCTGCTGATGAGCGCAGCGGCAGAGGCAAGCGCTGACTGGACTGAAGGGCTGACGCTTTCCCTGGAACCAAGTACTCGGAGCGGAGTTGACAAGCTGGGGTCCGGAGGCAAGGCTGTCGGGACATACGCTGGGGCTTCCCAGTTTAGGCGCTCCTTCCAACTGCAGGATAATACTGCGGCTGGCGAGCTGGCTTGACTTCTCCAGCTACCCAAAGCAACGGTGTGTGCGACATCGCGTGACCCATGCTTGCGGAAGTCACCCACGGGAGTGGGCCTGCCGCTCCCAGCACGCTGCAGCGCCTTTCCAGAAGGTTCACCCACGGGAGTGGGCCTGGCGCTCCCAGCACGCTGCAGCGCCGTTCCAGAAGGTTTCTGCAGTGCACTCGGCAACGCACGTCCGGCCCGGCCCCATTTGCTCTTAAATTCCTCTTTCTGACTGCGATCGGCGATAGGCCCGAGGCGTGACGTCGCAACGCAGGAAGGCAACGGAACAAGGGATGCAGACACCTCGGAGCCATTCAGCGACATGCCTCTTGGGCTGTCGAGCGACTCTGGAAGCATCACGTCTTGCCGTAAACTCGATGGCAGGACTGCAGGGGACGTGCCAGCTGGGCGTGCTTGGCTGCTCGCACCAGGCCGAAAATCCTCCAGCTTGGTGTATCGCGTTGTAATGAGGCCTGCCAGCTGCACCAGCAGTTCTCTGATCAGCATTCCGCATTTTGGACATTCTCTTTCAGCACAAGCCTTTCTCATCGCACATTTCTTTGTAATGCCGCTGTCTCTATGATCGTCGCTGCAGTGCCAAAAATGTTGCAGTACTTGCTGGCAAAAATCCTGAGCTCAAGTTGTCAGCCAGGGAGCATACCTCAGGATGCATCTGAACATCTGACCCCGGAGGAAAGCCTTTAAATGTGTGGAACGCCCACAATTTTTCAAGACCGTAGAGCCCACCACTGCGGAACTGCTCAAGCACAACCCGCTCAAAGTCGTTGTAGACATCCTCCCGAAAGTCACTCTCAAGCCCATAGCTAAAGAAGCGGAACAGACACTCCATACCGTAGCTGCACCCTGTGAGGTTGTCCTCTTGGGCTAACTTGAAAAACTCTAGGTATGTTGAGGTGTCGAACTCTTCCCGCAGCTTGAAACACCAGAGGCGGAATAAGTGGTTCATCTTTGGCGACTTGCCATTGCCTGCATGTACAACGTGGGTCGGCACAAATTGTGTATGCTGGCACAGAGGCAGCATGTAATGCAGGCACTGAATGCGAATTCAAGCCAACGAAAAGTAATACCTATTCTCATACTTGTTGCACAATACACAGACATCATTACGTCACATAGATAATGGCAGGAAGTAGTCAAATAGCAATACATGGATATCACTGTCATCAATCATCATTGTCTGCCTGCAGTGTGGCTGGTCCAAACACAGTATCAGACTGGCAGCGACACAACTTACCGTACAAAAAAGCGTGTTGGTGCATGCACAGAGGACCTCGACAGTGCGCATGCCCGATTCCAAGATGAAACTGTTAAAAACCGTTCTGCTTAATTGTTTGAGTCCTACTTTGTTATCTTGTGTCATGAGGCACAAGATGATTATGCGGATCTGTTCACAATTCCGCGATTGCTCGTAACAAGAACAGTGGGGTTCATAGAATGATTTTCACATGGGCTATGGGGGACTAGCTCATTTGAAGAGCCT
>NW_028323302.1:0-65271 GCF_984573655.1 Nuphar pumila | reverse complement strand
ATGGGTTTATGTATATTTATGGTTTGGATCTAGTCCATGATCCAATCTTTCACCTTTGGATCGGATCTAGATCTGATTTACCTTGCAGTTCACTCCAATTACCCTGAAATTGCTCCATTTTCTTCATTTTAGCTCAGATTCGAGTGAAATTCAAAATGCCGCTTTATCGCACCTAAAAATACCAATACATGGGTTTTTAACCTTTAAAATATATAAAAATGCATGGATAATATATGAAAATGATGTGTATTTCATGCATCATCATTGGGTTTAGGCAAACCCCATACCAGTATGACAGGAGCCTTTGGGTCTGATGTGCAGCATCCCCACTCAAGGTGATGTGCATATGTTGCCCTAATGATGAGACAGACCATGATTGGGGTTAACTAACCCCCCCACCCGACCATGCCCAGTAGGGTGCAGGGTGCCCTGCTGTGCATGGATCATCTGCCATTGTGTAGGAATAAGGGTCGCAAGTCGGGAGGTTGCAGACCCCTGTCTGCTATGTTGCAGGTTGCAACGGCACCAAGCAAGGGTGCAGTGCACCCTACCACGCCAGTTATGCTTGGGTTGGGTAACCGACCTAGGCTCAATCGGGTCAGACCGACCAGCAAAGCTGGTCTAATCGGCAAGGCCTTGAGGCAAAGGAAGGAAGTGGACTGAGAGCATACTAAAACATCTATAAATTTTTTTATTAAAGGATCCTGTGAACACCCCAAATTTTCCAAAAATCCAAAAATTCTCTTTTTGCCCCTGACCTCCATCTTTTGAATAAATTGGGTTAATCTCTGATAAATTTTTATTTATTTCTCAGATTCACTGGAATCCAGACTCAATTTTCATATTTGACCCAATTTCTGATCCAAATTAGATATCTGGATCCCATTCTGAGCCTGAATCTCTTATTTTCAAAAAAATCAAAAGAATCAATTCTTTGAATTTTCTCGAATGTTTTATCTGGATCCAATCTCAATGCGAGATTCAAAATCAATATTTTCTTAAAATCTGAGATTTAAATCCATTTTGGGGTTCATTTTCTGAAATAAATCATATACTTTGTAAGAATCCTTATTTCAGAAAAACTTACAATTTTAAAATGAATATTTTATAAAAATCTTAAAAAAAAAAACCCTCGTCTGGATCCCATCTTTTAAAAATCCTCAAAATTTTCCTCGTATTTTAGGATTTTTCTCAAAAACAAAAAAGACTTCAAAAAAGTATATATATATTAGTTTAAAACCTTTTCTTAAAAAGCCTTGTAAATGAAAAATTTTCTTTTTGAAATTCTCGAAACTTAAAGAACCCTTTTTTTTGAAAAACCTTTTTTGAAACCTTCTTTTCAAAAAATCCTAAAAAAATAAGGGACCTCTCCCGAATTTTTCTAACGACTTTCTGTTATAAAGGAAAGTCGCAGGGGTCCTCTTCCTTCATCTGTCTTCACCATGCCATTTCACGCTTCTTCTGATTCTTCATTGCTCTTCTCTCCCCTCTTCTTCTTCCTCTCGATCCCTTTTTTTTTTCTTTTTTCTTTTTTCTTTTTTTTCTCTTACCTTGGGAAAGAATCAAGTTATGTAGCATCCAGGGGGAGCACCGCTTTCTCCTTTCAATTCAGATCGATTCACGGTAAAAGTTAGCTCTTCTCTCTATCTGTTTTCCTTCATTGTAATCTTGTTTTGACAATATCATTTTCATCATTTCACTTCATTTCCTTTTTTTAATAAAAGCATATTCTGCAATGTCGAGTTGTATGTAGCAACGTCGACCTGCAGATTGCGACATTGCGTTATTTGCTTCAATCTCATTTTTTTTTACTCCAGCATGTTATCCTCTATTTTCTATCATCTGTGTAATTTTTCTTTCTGTTCTGATTCAATTTCACCTTCGTTCTGTGATCTTATCCAATATCAGATCGAGTTTACTCTGCAGTTATCTTCCATGGATCTTGTATTTTACTTGTAAGTATGTTAAATTCATTATGCTATGCTCTCATGATAGGTCTGCCTCACTTGACAAATGTAATAATCAAGTATTGGTTAAGAAATGAAAGAACGAGGCAGAAAAGAGGAGTGCTTTGTTTATTGCTCCAGAAGCAATGTTTTACGTTAGTACAAAAAGTTTGTTTTGTAGGACAAGGGTAAAATCACGACTTCTGATCCCCAGCAGAGGATCATTCCAGATGATTTCCCACCCCCCCCCCCCCCATTTACATTGCATTAAAATTAGGTTCACAACACCAGCCTTATGTTTGTCCCACCTGCTATATTTTCTTTCTGAGCATCCCATGCCACGGCATGCCCAACATTTGTGTTCATTGGGAGGAAGTTATCTCCCACCTGTCATTGAGGGCCCAGAATTGCGTAATCGATATGTCGTGGAGAGCCCTCATCTAAAATCCTTGAGGAGGCACCTCGATCTTGTTATCAAGCATGCCAGAACCTGATTGATTAGGAAGGATCTGGCACTTGCAGGAAGGGCTTCCAAGTTGGCTTCAAGCCCATCATTGCCTCATTTTCCTTCTTTCTGACTTATCCAGGTATATGCTTTACAGCCATTAAATTCAATAGATTATAGTGTATTATATGGTGTTATGTTAGTGTCTTCTATTTTCTATTCATACATTTGTCACTGTGTTTTCTTCATTTGTTTCTGAATTTTGATTTACGTTTGCCACCTCTTTTATAAATGTCATCTGAAGCTGCAAGATCTAGCAAAGTATATCTTAGGTGATCATGCCTATAACCTTTGGATTCACTACGTTGGAGCTGCGTACAGTGATATCCCTTTAACATCTTGTAAGCTTGGTTCTTAACATTGTTAGTCATGCCTTCAAGTTTCAGGCTGACACTTTTTGCAAAGAAGCTTGGTTTTGGTTCCCCCACTGCGAACAGAGCTAGTGAAACTGCAGGGGAAAAACCTGTTAGCTATGAACACAGATCTGTGGTATTATTCTCATCCTCCTCTGGTTGAGAGGCCAGCAGCTCTGGATGCTCCTGACAAGAAAACAGATTAACACATCCAATTGTTAGTGTCTAAACAGTGAGCAAGACGGAGCACCTTACAGAGTTTGATCTCTCGTGGTCGCATTTTGTGTATGCTTACCATACAGTCATGCAGGTGTCAGGCATTGGACAAGTAATTCCATTGTATCGAATTTACATTGTTCCATAGAGCCTGGTGCCAACATTCCCTTTTTGTTTCCACATTTAGGAATTTGAATTTTCAGATGAGCCCGTTCCTACTGGATGGTGTTGAATCGGAAAAAAAAAACATGATCATTGTACTGGCACTTACCTTTTACACCGGTGACTTTGATCCTTGTTGATTTTTTTTAGAGTGATTAAGGTGTGCTAAAATTATCTTGAATTCCTACTTTGCCTGGAGGTGATATTGCTACTGATATTTGGAGTTTGAGTTGTGTCATCATTGAGATGATAACAGGAAAACCAACAAGCAGTACAGTTTGCTGGCGAATGGTGATTGTCCTGGATTTGCTACTGAATTTGCCCTTTTTGCTTGTTTATTTACTATCATTTTTTTTACAGTAGTTCAGTGAACTGCTATAATGTCCATTGTATGGCTCTCTTCACCACAACATCATATGCCCACCACATCATCCCCCAATGCTACCTTAGGGCATACCATCCTGCAATACATTTCTTTTAGCATTGTTACATTAATGTATGTACTGTAACACCTTTTCACACTCACCTTCATCGCCCATCTCATAGCATATGCACCATATTACCTGTTGTATTCATATTCATAATCCATATCACCTGTAATATATCGCCCACACCCATTACACAGCATACGTTCGATGTTTTCACAACATTGCATACTGCCTTCACTCACCTGCACTACAGTAACATCCTTACCCACTACCAGCCACCTTTACAAGCGCATTACTGTCTAGGCCCTGTACATAGCCTTGTATATGTACTATTATCACTGTGTCTGCCCAATTCATCACAATACCTTCTCTGTTATCATCCAGCACACCTTCGTTATCCGCTTTGATCCCCTGTTGCATCCCCTGTACATCTTCATGGCACTATATAAAAACATCGTACCCACTATTTCCACTTCACAAGCATCCCTATGCATCACTCACAGCACCCTCCTGCATGCATATACTTTACCTTTACAAACCCTCACCCTATTGCGCCGCTGCTGTATCTAGCTCCACATTCAATATGTTGTATATCTCGTTAACATCATCATGTATATATGTACCTCATCTGCTGCATACTTGCGAAATCCCCTTTTACTTCACACTTTTAGCATCTACCTTCATTCGTTATCCTTATATCACCCATATATCTTTTATGTCTCGTCTCATCTCATCATCAGTTTAGGGTATCATGTATAGGTGCTAGCATTCATTTTCTTAGTAGCTTGGTACATTACACATATATTTCAAAATATATGTTTTCTCATCATCATCATGCATTTCATATACATTTTTATGTATATTTTCTCATTAATGCTCAGACATCATCATGTACATTCTAGTTGTAATATAACCTCTGAATTTCTCTTCATACTTGGTGTTTCGCTATATACTAACTTTATTTTTGCAGAAATATATGAAAAATGCTGATTTCCTTTCTTAGATTAGGATTTTATCATTTCAATTCTAGTTTAATTATAATAGCTAGATATAATGAGAAACTTTACTTTCCTACATTAGAATAGAATAAATGAGCATGCATTTTTCATAAAATTACTTATTTCATATCATTCTTCTTTTATTTCTGAAAACTCACAAATGGGAACACGAATGGCACATGCACCATTCTAATAAAAGTGATTAAATCCTAAGTTGGCGATTTGCATCAATGGCCATAGTTAAGGTGTGAACAAAACTTATGATTTTCATCTTTTATGGAATAATATTGGGTCCACACTGGATCTCTTTTTCAAAAATCATCATATTTTTCTAAATATTTTCTGCCTTTATCAGAGTTTAACTTAAAATTAAATCAAAATATATTGAGAGTTAATTTCATTTTAAACTCTATAAATGCATCAAAATATGTTTTATTCTTCATTTGAATTTAAATATGATTATTATATAATACATTTTATGACCATAGTCAGAACTGTATTATATCTTCAATCTTATTTCAATTCATTTAAAGAATGAAATATGATTTTCAATATCTAATTTTCAAAAATTCTTTAATTCATTCATCATTTAGGATAGAATCACATCATATTTTCAAATTATTTCAAATTTTTCTTCAAAAATCAAGTGATTTTGAGACAATCCTTCAAATATCTTCTTCATTTCTCAAATTAATCTTCAATTCTTATTCATAAATTCAAATTCATCTTCCTATTCTCAATTCTATTTTACTTCAAAATTCAAAAATTCAATATTCTAATTTCAAAGTTCAATTTAACTTTGAAATTCAGAATTCATCTCTAAAATTCAATTTCCAACTCAAATCAAATTTCAAAGTTCAATTCAACTTTGAAATTCCAAATTCATTTTCAGGACCTAGATTCAATTTCAAAATCGATTCAATATTCAAGATCGTATTTCAAAGTTCAATTTAAGCTTTAAAATTTTCAGATTCATCTCCTGATTTCAAAATTCAAGTTTGAAAATCAGGTTTCATTCTCTCTCCTTTCCAATTTCAAAAAATCGATTTAGGATCTCTCAGATCCAATTTCAGGTTTTATCTGGATTTCCAAAATCCAATTCTATCTTCAAATTCCATTTGGATTTCTCAAATCCAATTCTAATTCAAAATTTAAATTGGATTTTCAACTTCAAATCCATTTCTAAATTCCATATGGATTCCTAACTCCAAATTCAATTCCATTCTCAAAATCCATTTAGATTTCTCAAGTCTAATTCCATTTCTAAATTCCATATGGATTTCCAATCCAAATTCAAATCCATATTTGAAGTCCAAATCCAAGTTCAAATCCAGTTTTTAAGATCCAAATCCAAGTTCAAAACCATTTTTTGCAATCCAAATTTCAGATGCTATCTCAAATTCCAGACTTCAAGTCCAGATCCATTTTTTTCGAGTTCCATATTTCAAAACCCAATTCCAAATCCCATCTAGATTTTTTCAATCTCATCCAACTTTCATTCTGATTTTAAATTTTAAATCTAGAATTCCACTCCATTTTCAAATTCCAACTTGACTTTCAATTCTAGACTCCATTTTTGAAGTCCATATTCATTTTTCAATTATTGTTTTCTAATCTCCCTTCTTCAAATTTAGGTTCATCTCAATCTTTGATTATTTTAAAAGTCAAGATCTATTCTAAATCTTGAGTTAGAAAATCTAACTTCTCCAAGTCCATCTTCAACTTTCAAAAACCATTTCTTCACAAATATTCTCAAATTCATTTCAAAATCACTTGGAAAATCCCAAAATCTTAAAATTATTCTTCTTAAAAGCATACATCTCTGCATTTTCATTTCACAAGCATGACACTTTGTGTATCCCTAGACTTAGAATAAATTCTTAGACAATATTTAGGCAAAGCAAAAGGCATAAATTCGATCCTTGGTTCGATTACCCCTGGTAAAGGCACCAGGAACGGTCGAATCTCGTACTGACGAGCGAATCCCGTCTCTCAATTTTCCCCCAAATTTTCAAAAACGAAGGTGAGTAATCTTTTCAAAATTTAAGGTCACGTGAGACCTTCGTAAAAGAGTTCCTCTCTCTCTTCTTTCTTTTCTCTTCTCTCTTCTTTTCTGTCTTTTATTTCCCCTTCAAAAAGGAAAATAGAGGCAAGAAAGGAAAAAGGAAAGAAAAAGAGGGAACACAAGAGGAAAAATTTTGCGATGATCACAGAAGTTGGCGACCATGATGGGATCCATCTTCGTTCGGTCGAATTTGTACCTTTGCTTTGCTTTGATATTATCTAAGTCTTTATTCTACAAATGTCAGCTTCATTTCCATGCAAACCTTAAGAGCCTAGACTCTGTCCTAGCTGACATAATGCATATAGGATCTAAGTATGGTTTGGTAGGACCATATTGAGGAGATTATTCCATGCTCACTTAGACTTAGGTCTGAAATACAACTCTTCTCAATTCTAGGGATTGAATATAAACAATGTATGCAAGTGTATGCTTCTCTTCATTTAAATTCTATCTATTTAGGACTTGCATTAGAATCATCTGATTTATTGCATGTTGAACATGTTTTCCAAAAACATCCCTACCTATATTGTCTCGGTCTTCATGTTGCTGGGTTGTCTCACTGAACCATAGTTCGGGAGAGAGCCTCACAACTGGACCACTTATTTGGGTTAATGCCCCCCTGCCACGTACTTAAGGGCCATAGTTCGAAGTATATCGGTAGGTGTTCAAGGATGTTGGGAAGCCATTACCTTAGAACCTGAGAAATATTTTTATGCCACGTACTTCGAGCTTCGGCTTGAGTATATTGGTATACCTTGACTGGAATCAGATGATCTGAACCTTAGAGTTAGGATTAAGGTCCTACAAGCCATTTTAAATATTGCATCTAGAGTCAGCTTCTAGGGAGTGTTGTTTTGTGCATCATTGCTTTTATAGTTTGGCTTCTTTTTGTAGATATTATCTTATAAATTCTTATTTACTTCACCTTTTTCAAAACCCTGGATGTTTATTTCAAAAAAAAAATCCTTTATTTTCTCAAAAATCCAGGATTGTATATTTCTCATTTTTTATTCTTTCATAATTTTCTTAAACCCTAGACATTCTTTTAAGTCTTCTTCTAACTTTCAAAAGTCCAGGCGTATTTTTCTTTTTCTCTTCTGATTTCTTCAATTCTTTTGATCCTGACTGCAATTTTTCAAAATATTCAGGTCTTGTCATCCATCTTCAAATATGTCTTCAAATCCTATTTTCTCATCCAAGATCTCTTTTATCAAGAGATCTCTTCTCAAATCTTTTTTAATATCCCCTTCCTCGTTTCTCTTTTTTTCCAAAATTCCTCAAGGTCTAAACGCTTCCTTTATTCTACAAAAAACATCAACATTTCATCATGGTTCAAACAAGAGTAGGAAGGAGAGCAGCTCAGCAGCATGATGACAATGAAGTGGAGGAAGTGAACTCTCCCAGATTATCCCGAAGACATGATTCAGAGGAAGATGATGTTGACCCGACAATATACAAGATATTCCAAAAAATGATGGCAAAAATGATGTTCGAACAAGCTGGGGCAGGTTCGAGGAAAACATCTTCTAAAAACAAGATCAAGAGAAAGTCAGTGAAGAAGAATGTCAGGATCAGCAAGAAGAGGATCCAATAGAACAGCACCTCTGAGGGTACAGAAACGACAAAGGAGGATTCCAAAGAAGAACAGTTTGTGTTCGTCCCAAGACATCTGCGACAGCCCAAGAAGGTGGCGGAAGAGCCCGAATCAGTGAACAAGCCTAGAGATGGGGTCCTAATAGAAAATTCAATTCAAGCATTGACTAAGATAGTCAAGGATCTACAAATCTGAGATAAGGGAAAGAAAGTATATACCAGGCAAGACTTCTACCTCGGTTTAGATGGGTACAGCAGCTTGGAAGACCTTCCCAGAAAATTCATTAAATTTGATGGATCTGGCAATCCAAAAGCTCATCTTGCAATGTTTTTCGCAGAGTGTGCCAGATTCAGTGAAGACAATCGTGCTCTTTTCTTATGCTTCCCACGCAGTCTCGAAGGCGTAGAAGCAAAGTGGTATGCAGAACACCTCAACCCTGTTGAGCTGCGAGATTTTGACAAAGTTATAAATTTGTTTGTGGAGTGATTCATGTTCAACACTGAGGCACTACCCACCCTCAATCACTTATATAATCTGAAACTAGATGACAAAGAAAATGTCATAGATTTCATTCAAAGATGGAGAGACACATGCAACAAAATGAGAACCCCCATCTCAGAGGAGCACGCGCTCCAGGTTATTTTGAACAACTTCTCTCAACCTCTCTGGAGCCTTGTTTCCACCTATCCATCAAAGTCGTTCATCAAACTTATTGAACGAGCTGAATGGCTCGAGATGGGAATGGATAACAAGATCTATGACGGCATCACTCTGGCAAGGAGCGGGCAAGATGCAAAAAAGAAAGCCCATTTCACTCTTTCTACCAATTCTTCATCCGACAACAAGGGTAACAAAAATGATCATGGCAGCAATTCAAAAGGATTCAAAGGTCAAAAAAGAAAGTTTTTCAACAATAATAAGTCTTCCCAATCCAATCCTCAGCAGCGAGAGAATCAATTCCTTGAATTTTCTCGAATGTTTTATCTGGATCCAATCTCAATGCGAGATCCAAAATCAATATTTTCTCAAAATTCAGGATTTAAATCCATTTTGGGGTTCATTTTCTGGAATAAATCATATATTTTGTAAGAATCCTTATTTCAAAAAAACTTACAATTTCAAAATGAATATTTTATAAAAATCTTTTAAAAAAAAAACCTCGTCTGGATCCCATCTTTTAAAAATCCTCAAAATTTTCCTCGTATTTTAGGATTTTCTCAAAAACATAAAAGACTTCAAAAAAGTATATATATATTAGTTTAAAACCTTTTCTTGAAAAGCCTTGTAAATGAAAAAAATCTTTTTGAAATTCTCGAAACTTAAAGAACCCTTTTTTTTAAACATTCTTTTCAAAAATTTCTAAAAAAACAAGGGACCTCTCTCGAATTTTTCTAACGAATTTTCGTTATAAAGGAAAGCCGTAGGGGTCCTCTTCCTTCATCCATCTTCACCTTGCCATTTCACGCTTCCTCTGATTCTTCATCGCTCTTCTCTCCCCTCTTCTTCTTCCTCTCGATCCCCTTTTCTTTTTTTTCACTTACCTTGGGAAAGAACCAAGTTCTGCAGCATCCAGGGGGAGCATCGATTTCTCCTCTCATTCCAGATCAATTCACGGTAAGAGTTAGCTCTTCTCTCTATTTGTTTTTCTTCGTTGTAATCTTGTTTTGACAATATCATTTTCATTATTTCCCTTCATTTTCTTTTTTTTAATAAAAGCATATTATGCAATGTCGAGTTGTATGTAGCAACGTTGACCTGCAGATTGCGACATTGCGTTATTTGCTTCAATCTCATTTTTTTTTACTCTAGCATGTTATCCTCTATTTTCCTTCATTTGTGTAATTTTTTTTTTGTTTCGATTCAATTTCACCTTCGTTCTGCATCTGGAAGTAACCTTCATAGTAACATCCGATCTGATCCAGTATCAGATCGGGTTTACTCTGCAGTTATCTTCCATGGATCTTGTATTTTACCTATAAGTATGTTAAATTCATCCTGCTATGCTCTCACGATAGGTCTGTCTAACTTGACAAGAGTAATAATCAAGTATTGGTTAAGAAATGAAAGAACAAGGCAGCAAAGAGGATTGCTTTGTCTATTGCTCCAGAAGCAACGTTTTACGTTAGTACAGAAAGTTTGTTTTGCAGAACAGAGGTAAAATCACGACTTCTGATCCCCAGCAGGGGATCATTCCAGATGATTTCCCACCCCCCAATTACATTGCATTAACATTAGGTTCACAGCACCAGCCTTGTGTTTGTCCCACCTGCTATATTTTCTTTCTGAACATCCCATGCCACGGCATGCCCAACATGTGTTCATTGGGAGGACGTTATCTCCCACCTGTCATTGAGGGCCCAGAATTGCGTAATCGATATGTCGTGGAGAGCCCTCATCTAAAATCCTTGAGGAGGCACCTCGATCTTGTTATCAAGCACGCCAGAACCTGATTGATTAGGAAGGATCTGGCACTTGCAGGAAGGGCTTCCAAGTTGGCTTCAAGCCCATCATTGCCTCATTTTCCTTCTTTCTGACTTATCCAGGTATATGCTTTACAGCCATGAAATTCAATAGATTATAGTGTATTATATGGTGTTATGTTAGTGTCTTATATTTTCTATTCATACATTTGTCACTGTGTTTTCTTCATTTGTTTCTGAATTTTGATTTACGTTTGCCACCTCTTTTATAAATGTCATCTGAAGCTGCAAGATCTAGCAAAGTATATCTTAGGTGATCATGCCTATAACCTTTGGATTCACTACGTTGGAGCTGCGTACAGTGATATCCCTTTAACATCTTGTAAGCTTGGTTCTTAACATTGTTAGTCATGCCTTCAAGTTTCAGGCTGACACTTTTTGCAAAGAAGCTTGGTTTTGGTTCCCCCACTGCGAACAGAGCTAGTGAAACTGCAGGGGAAAAACCTGTTAGCTATGAACACAGATCTGTGGTATTATTCTCATCCTCCTCTGGTTGAGAGGCCAGCAGCTCTGGATGCTCCTGACAAGAAAACAGATTAACACATCCAATTGTTAGTGTCTAAACAGTGAGCAAGACGGAGCACCTTACAGAGTTTGATCTCTCGTGGTCGCATTTTGTGTATGCTTACCATACAGTCATGCAGGTGTCAGGCATTGGACAAGTAATTCCATTGTATCGAATTTACATTGTTCCATAGAGCCTGGTGCCAACATTCCCTTTTTGTTTCCACATTTAGGAATTTGAATTTTCAGATGAGCCCGTTCCTACTGGATGGTGTTGAATCGGAAAAAAAAAACATGATCATTGTACTGGCACTTACCTTTTACACCGGTGACTTTGATCCTTGTTGATTTTTTTTAGAGTGATTAAGGTGTGCTAAAATTATCTTGAATTCCTACTTTGCCTGGAGGTGATATTGCTACTGATATTTGGAGTTTGGGTTGTGTCATCATTGAGATGATAACAGGAAAACCAACAAGCAGTACAGTTTGTTGGCGAATGGTGATTGTCCTGGATCTGCTACTGAATTTGCCCTTTTTGCTTGTTTATTTACTATCATTTTTTTTACAGTAGTTCAGTGAACTGCTATAAGCTCCATTGTATGCCTCTCTTCACCACAGCATCATATGCCCACCACATCATCCCCCAATGCTACCTCAGTGCATACCATCCTGCAATACATTTCTTTTAGCATTGTTACATTAATGTATGTATTGTAACACCTTTTCACACTCACCTTCATTGCCCATCTCATAGCATATGCACCATATTACCTGTTGCATTCATATTCATAATCCATATCACAGCATACCTTCAATGTTTTCACAACATTGCATACTGCCTTCACTCACCTGCACTACAGTAGCATCCTTACCCTCTACCAGCCACCTTTACAAGCACATTACTGTCTAGGCCTTGTACATAGCCTTGTATATGTACTATTATCACTGCGTATGCCCAATTCATCACAACACCTTCTTTGTTATCATCCAGCTCACCTTTATTATCCGCTTTGATCCCCTGTTGCATCCCCTGTACATCTTCATGGCACTATATAAAAACATCGTACCCACTATTTCCACTTCACAAGCATACCTATGCTTCACTCACAGCACCCTCCTGCATGCATATACTTTACCTTTGCAAACTCTCACCCTATTGCACCGCTGCTGTATCTAGCTCCACATTTAATATGATGTATATCTCCTTAACATCATCATGTATATATGTACCTCATCTGCTGCATACTTGCAAAATCCCCTTTTCTTCACACTTTTAGCATATACCTTCATTCGTTATCCTCATATCACCCATATATCTTTTATGTCTCGTCTCATCTGATCATCAGTTTAGGGTATCATGTATAGGTGCTAGCATTCATTTTCTTAGTAGCTTGGTGTAAACACCCAAAATTTTTCAAAAAATCCAAAAATTCCCTTTCTGCCCCTTACCCCATTTTTCTAAGTAATTAAGTCAGTTTTAAATTTAAATTCTATTTTTTTCTCAAAATTTTTTTGAAACTAAATTTATTTTATATATCTGACCCTGTTTCGTATCCGAATCCAATATCAAAATCCAAATCTGAGCTTTGTCATCCAATTTATAAACTAAATTCTTAAAATTACCAAAATAACCTTTTGAAAGGCTCAGACAGTTCGTCCGATATCCGTTTGGATCCATCGCATTAGATTCCTCGATTCGAGGTTTAAAACTCGAATATTTTCTTAAAACCTGGATCCATACCCATTTTCTGAAGAAATTTTCCGAAAATAACCCCGATTTCTCAAAAAACCCTTCTTTTGTAAATATTTCTCAAAAAATATAAAATGATTTTAAATCTCTTATTTTTTAGTTTCATAGTTTTATTTCAAAATTACCAAAAAAATGGTACATCAGAAAAGAAATAAAATATACATATAACAGAAAAAAATAAAAGATCAAAATATAGTTTTTGAAAACCTCCTTTTGAAAAACATCCTTTAACTAAAACCTTTTTTTTTGAAAAAAAACTTTTAAAAGACCGCCCTTTTGAAAAAAATCTTTAAACAGGGAATCGTCTTTGATAAAAGCCCTTTAAACGAATTTTTTTTTCTTTAGGGTTACGGAGGCTCTCTCTCCTTCTCGAAACATCCTGCATCGCCTTCCCCCCTTCTCTTCCGCCCATCCTCCTCCTGCTTCGCCTCCAAACCCTCCATCACCAACGATCTCCTTGTCGACCACTCATCCCCAACCGAACCCCTCTCTCTCGAACCTTCCTTCTCTCCCTTTAAGAGAAGCACGCAGAGGCCTTCATCGACCATCCGTCTTCTACCCTTCCACGCCTCTTCTTCCTTCTCTCATTTGTCCTCTCTCCTTCTGCTTCCTCTCCATTATTTCCTTGATTTTCTTCCGTCTGACAGAAGGAAACCAACCATTTTGAGGCATCTGCAATTACAAGTAAGTAATTTTTCCCCTCTGTTTTGTTTTTAGAAATTCACCTTTCCCTTTATAGCATCGCCTGATTTTTTTTTCTTTCTTTGGTTTCGTTTTCTTTATGTTTCCTTCTTTTTTTTTATAAAGCCTATGGGGGAATCGGCCTGCATATAGCAGTGTCGACCCACCTCTGCTATAGCAATCGAAATATTCCATTCCCACATAATTTCTTTTCTGTTTTCCCCCTACATTCTGCACTTTGTTCTTCTCCTTTTACAGTTAGTTTTTTTTTTCGCAACCCATTCTGCATTTTTTATCGCATTCCACCATCTGAACTGTTCTCCATTGGTAATAAAAAGAAAAATTAGCCAAGCCATTTTTTTTATCAATGGCTTACGTTTGTTCGCCATCTGAATTCACAGTGCCAACACCCATTCTAATGCCATCGTGATTTGTAACATTGTTTATGTATCACATATTTGCCTTCAAGGGATTGAATGTTGAGCCTTGCTACCATTATGCATGATTACAAATGGATTACGCCAAGTAGATGCCCATTCCCCCTTTTTTTCTCTCTTTCACGATGTATCATCCTTTAAGTGAGGAGGTTCGGCATCCAATTTAGTTTGTGAGTCTGCATTCCCATCGAGTTAAGGTGACCTCCATTGAACATCCAGTATGGCTTCGGGTTCTGGGAATCAGAGGTATTATTGTTTTTTTTTTTTTTGCTTCATCTTAACGATTTTCTTGCAATAGTATCGTGCATGGGCCTCCTTGACATTTACTTACATGCATTTTTGTTTGAATGATGGAGAAAATTCTTCTTCACGTCTGATTTTACACATTCATTTGTTCAATCAATTGCTTTCTGTTCAAGTTTTACAATATTAATTTCTTGCTTTGATCTTTTATGGATTAAGCCCAAAAGTGTTTGAGATGCAAAACCCTGTCACTATCATGTCTCAGAATGAATCCAAGAGGATTTCTCCCTGGTTGGAGTTGTTGCATTTGGACTCCTTTTCGTTTTATGGCAAGTTAATGGGTTGTGTATAGAAACAAGTTATGGCATGAAGAGGAGCGGTATAATTCTTCTTTCAACCTTCTTCCCTCTCTGATATTAACTGTAATACATGTTGCGCTGCAAGGATAACTTTAGAACTCATTATAAAATGCTGAAATTATTGTTCCATGTATTTAATCAGACTAAGGAGTTCCATCAATTAATATTTCAGGATCCGTATCCTCTGTGAGTGATCTGATTGTTATTGGTCATTGCTTGTTCTGTATTCTTCTTGTTTGAATTTATGTACATTTTTTACCTTAGATTTGATTACTATGAGGGAAATAAAGCAGGAGGATGAACTCTCCAGAATTTCCATTTTATCTCTAGCAAATCAAGCTCTTGATAAGTGTCTGACAGATTCTCCTGCAGAACCTTTCCAGACAGAATGGCTGAAGTCTTGCAACTCTGTCATCTACTGATGACCATGCATTAGGGCAGGGGCAGGGCTCTTTTGTCCAAAATAGTTACTACCAAAACCTTATGGAGTGTTTTCTAACAACTGCAACTGAGGAATCTCAAGATGAAAATGTTGAGAAAGGGAAACATTTTCACCAGGAAGTATCTTTATCTCACTCTGAAAATAATATCTTAGTAGAATTCATGTATGAGGTTGATCGTAAACAGGAACATAGTTTATACTGTGCAGAATTTGGTGAAGATCTAATTGATGAAGCAAACAAAAGGGTGGCTATAGTATGACCAGCAGAGCAAGAACAAGTCAAAGAAGCTACTGAAGTATTTTCCCCATTAGTTGAGGAGAGAATGGAGGGGGTCCCAGCATTAACGAATGTTGCTGGCAGTTCTGATTCTTTATTCTATAACCATGGCTCTATTTGCAGTTTTAAAGTGGATGAAAGTGCTAAATTCCTTCATAAAAAATGAGTTCCTGAATAGTCAAATTGTTGACCAGTCCAGTAAACTGCCCAATAAAATGAATGTAACTGGTGGGAGCAGTTTTCATTCTTGAACAATTGGGAAAATCACGCTCGGTTGAGTCAAAGGCCATACATCCAACGGTAGAAAGAGAAAGTGGAGATCGGATTGATAATCACAACCACAATGTACCACTCGGCATCTCATTTCAACAACAAACTTCTAAACCATGTTTCACCTGCTAACAACACTATTCAGTGCCATGTATATACACCCTACAACAGCTATGATAGTTTGTTGCCATTGCACTCACTCTACCCCTATTGCACCCACTATGGCTTTCGATGCTTCAATAGCATAGTAGTCCTAAAACCGCTATAGCTTCCCATGCTTTTGTGGCTTCAGTGTTTTCACACACACACACCTCACCTTCAGCCTTTATATCACTTATCAATTGCATCCTATATGTTCATCATAGCACTTAGCACTGTTACATCACCTACACCATTGTTATATAGTTACAACCTTCAACCCTTACAACACTCCACAAGATGCTTAAACCTGGTACACAGCACAATAGTGGCCACCTCTGCCACAGTCACTTCATCCATCTAGTATATGACACCTTCCCTCTCAGTTGCACCTCTTGCAGCATCACTGAAGCTCCCAGCACTCCAGCTTCTCCACCTACAATATTTACAGTACTACAGCACTCCCACCTGTGTACTTCATTTACTAGTATTGCTTCATTCATTCCACCTTTTTACTTTCCTGCACCATGGTTATCCCCTTTAGCACAGCAGTAATCCTGTGTTTTGTTGTCTCTTTGCAAATCAGTAGTCTTGTGGGCTGTTGTGATTTTGTAACACAGCAGTACTTCATAACACAATAATGATGTGCCCTGCTATTATTTACCGTAAGTGTTTCCATGACACGGTAGCTCTATGTCCTTCACTTCCCTCACTGCTTAAAGTACAATCTCTATAGCAACACACTACCACACATGATGCCTTCACCTGCTGCATCAATCTCCATCATGCACCCCATGCATTACACCACTTTATGTATGTTGTTACACTCACCACTCCACTGTCACTTGCAGACTCCATTACACTGTTGCACATCCATTTACATCCATGTCCACTTTCCCTATTCACTATTCATTTAAGTCCTACTCCATGACATCCAGGGTCATTCTACCATATGCATCATAACATGTATCTCTTCGTTAGGGTGGTGTATCATATAAATATTTTAGAACTAACTTCATTATTAGATAAGGATTAGGACATATGCACTTAAATTCTCACCATTAGATTAAGATAATATATATATATATGTGTGTGTGTGTGTGTGTGTGTGTGTGTTAATATCCATTTTTCCAACAGTTTTAGTATATTATGCTTCAATACACATCTTCTCATAATATATTGCATATGCGTTTTTATGTCCATTTTCTCATTAATACTCAGTCATCATAATATATGTTCTAGTTTTTCTTTCCATATTTTATATTTTGCTTCATACTAACCTTGTTTTGTAGGAAATACATGTAAAATATCAATCTCTTTCTTATAATAGGAAATTTTAAAATTCAATTCAATGATATAATAGCTAGATGTAAACACCCCAAATTTTCCTCAGCCATTCTCAAACAACCCTCCTTGTGCAGTGTCAACTCTGTCAGGTCGGTGTAGGAGTCAAACCCTGAGTCAGTTTCAGAAAATCACCATTTTACCAACATTTTTATTAGGAAAATTACCATTTTACCCTTAGGTCATCCCGGACCCCAGTCAGTCTGAGTCAACAAAGCTCACTGGTCAGTTCAGAGCATTTAGAATATCAGTCATTTCAAGCTCATTTGAGCTCACAATGAACAGACCATTTCCATTTCTGACCATTCCAGCCAAAATGAGATCATTTCTTCAGAAATGAGCTTATTTCTCACTCAAATCCAAGCCAATTGTCTCTAAGTCAGTCATATTCCCCAGAGTCTAACTTGAGCTCACTAGAAGTTTGAGTGCGCCATATTCAGTTCAAAATGGTTTTTAAGTGTTCAGGAGCCCATTTTAGTCCATTTCAGCTCGTTCAACTGAAATTGAGCTGAGTTCAGCCAATTGAGTTAATGTTTGAGCTTTGATTTTAGTTCATGTCAGTATTACTGACCTTTGTTTTAGCTCAAAGTCAGCTCAGGTTCGTAATTCACTTCGCTCGAGTGACCATTATGTACCATTTCTCTAAAAATGGCAGCTTTTCTTGAAAATTCAGTCGGAAAGGTCAGATGAGTTAGTGCATTGTCAGTCCAGTTAAGTTTTGAAACTCTAAAACCCAGCTCAATTCAGTTCATTTCAGTTTAATCCAGCTCAAACCCCAATTTTCAGTGTCACTCTAACCCAGTAGAGTCCCGAAAACTATTTCTTGAGAGAATTTGCAAATTTTATCAATTTTAATGTTTTTTTAAACTGGTACAGTTGTCAATCAGGGTTTAAAATCCAAAATTCTTCATTTAGAGTCTGCATTTCGCATGTCATTTCTCATCATTTCATATCATTCCTCACCATTTCATAACATTTCATCACATTTCATTTCATTTTCGAAGTCCAGAACTCCAGTTTTATAAATTTCAATCCAGATCAAGTTTCAAAAGCTTTCAGAAAATCAATTTCAAACCCTGGGTTTTTCAAAATTGACATTTTTACCCCCGGGATTCTAAATTTAGAAATATTTTCTCGAGAAAAACAATTTGGATTTCTTTCAAAATTAAATTTTCAAATTCTACATTGGATTTGCTTCACAACGAGGTATTAAACTTCAAAATCCAAGCTTGTTTCAAAAACTGCCAAAAATAGCTCGTTTCGTCTAAAAATAAATTTGGAAGTATTTTCTCAAGAAAAACATTCTGGATTTCTTCTAAAATAAAATTTTCAAATTCTACAGTGGATTTGCTTTGCAACGAGGTATTGAACTTCAAAATCCGAGCTTGTTTCAAAAACTCCCAAAAATAGCTCGTTTCGTCTGGAAACTTTCTTACAAGACTATTTTATCCCTTTAATCGTCAAAACGAATTTCAAAAGTAGAATTTGGACCCGCTTTGAGATGGCCCACCCATTTGCATTTTTTTGTTTGAGTTTATAAGAAAAGAAAAAAAAATTATCTTTTTCTTTATTGTTTGTTGTTTGTTTTATTTTTTTTTATTATTATTTTATTCTACCTAAGGTGGGACCCACAAGGGGGTCAACCACCCTAGCTTCCCTTCCAGCCCATTTCCTTTCTTTCTTCCTCCATTTTCCTTTTTTTTCATTTTTTTCATTTTTTTTTCTTTCCTTCTTTCTTTCTTTTCTTCCTTTCTTCTTCCTTTTTCTTTTCTTTCTTTCTTTCCTCCTTTCTTTCCTCTCCCTCCACTCACGTATGGCAGCTTCAGCCTCCTTTTTCTTCTTCTTCTTCCCTCTCCTTTCCCTCCTTTTCTTTCCTTTTCCTTCTTCCCCTCTTCAATCCTTTTTCTTCCCTTCCTTCTTTCCTTCTCCCCTTCCTTCCTCCTTTCATTCCCCTCTTGCCCAGCCATTGACGTAAAGGTTGTTTCCCTTTCCTTCCCTAATTAAAACTAAGAACTTAGGGAAAGATCTAATCTTCCTTAAGTTAAGAAAACAAAAAAAAACACCATACGTCTCTCTCTCTCTCTCTCTCTCTCTCTCTCTCTCTCTCTCTCTCTCTCTCTCTACACAGCAGCCTTCAACTTTGGTTCCAACCACTTCCTTGGCAACATCTACCAGCCACAACAATTGGTAACCATTGCCACAGCTGCAGCTCTCTCCATCGATGCATCATAGCAAAGTTCAACCCACCTTCTTCAACAGTCCAGTATCTCCACCAAGGTAGCCCTCCTCTCTGATCAAGGTGACAGCCACAGCAACAAGTCTCCACCTTCTTCAACAGTCCAGCATCTCCACCAAGGTAGCCCTCCTCTCCGATCAAGGTGACAGCCACAGCAACAAGCCTCTACCTTCTTCAACAGTCCAGCATCTCCACCAAGGTAGCCCTCCTCTTCGATCAAGGTGACAGCCACAGCAACAAGTCTCCTTCAAGGTAAAGTAAGAAATAAATAAAAAAGAAGCAAAAAGAAAAACTCTGTCTCAAGGTGCAATGAAAAATTTTCATATGATGTTTACATAGATCTAACACGAATCCAGTTTAAAACTGGATTCACGAGTATCTTTATGAGGATTGAATGATGTGAAACGGTAGTCGCCCATGTCAACGCTATGCATGTAAGATGATCCATTCGGAAGATGAATCTTATGTCAAAAGCCAACAACAATCAATTTCATATCTCCTTTTTTTTTTATTATTATTATTTTATGTTATTTTAATCATCATTTTAGTGAAAATCATATGCCTTAGGCGTTTAGCTTAATTAGTTATTGTCTTTCTTTTTTCTTTTATTAGTTTCATTAACACATGTCTATTGCTTTATCATTTTTTTTAATTCATGTATAGAGTCTAGTTGTTATCTCATGTATGAATCTTCGTTGATAAATCCTAAAAATTTTGTATTAGACATTCTTGCGTGTTATTGATATCCTGCAAAAATTCTAGCTTGGTTTGAGGTCAGAAATTTCATTTCAAAAGTCAAGAACCGAATCGAGTTTTGAACTCTCCAAAAATTTCAATCTCTGATTTAGCAGAAAAGAACCTTCGGATTCACCCTTGTGGGGCATCCGGATTTTCACCTATAAATCACAGTGGATAATGGAATCTACTAATGATATGGAAATTTTGAGGTTTTTCCAAATAGTTTTGACCTCCTTCAAAAATCAGATTTCCCAGACCCCTGGGCAAATCTCGATTTTCTTTTGTCAGGGTATAGGCAGACCCTAATGCACCAAGTTCGTTCAATCCGTAGCTCGTCTGCAAACCTTTTCAACACAAACGTTGTTCCTAACATATTTTTATGTCATTTCCCAAAATTTGGGGATTTTTGAAACTGTTTCAGCATTTTTCCCAAAATTTTCTTTTCTGTCTGACAGATTTCAATATCCAGAAATTTCAGAGATTCGGGTCTCTGATAACAGTGTGCCCTTTATCAAACTGTAACCCGAATCCCAATAGTGTAAAAACATCAAATTTTTCCCTATTTATCAGGGACATTTTCGCATAATTTCAGTCATTTTCCCATCTGTTTTCTATTTTTCCCACATTTTCTACCAAAACCTGTCTTTTTGCCCCAAATCCTAGAGTCGTCGGATTCCGATCCGACTTACAGGAGTGATACAGCTCCGACCATAGGTCAAAACTAGAAAATGTAAAAGGAAAAAATCCTTGCCTTACTGTCCTCTGTCACCCTACAAAATTTCGGAAATTTGTATGGAAGTTTGGTATCCGAAATCCCCTTTGGAATCAGCATTTTAGGCAAAATTTTGATTTTCTTAGGATTTTAGCTATTTTCCATATTAAGAAAATACAAAAAAAAAATATTTTCGAGCTCCATTATGTTTCTAGGGTTAGTTTAGGTGTCCATGCCAAATTTGGCTGAATTACAAGTTCATTTGATTTACATTTTAGTTTATCTTTAAATTCAAAAGCGAAAATCAAGCGAAAATCAAGTTAAATTTGATATTTTATGATATTTTCGCCATTTTAGGGGTTTTTTCATGTACATAAGGATTTATAATAATATTAGGGTTAATTTTAATCTCATTTTCATTTCATATTTTTCAATTTTGCAAAATTTATTTCAGAAAACCCTAGTTTCAATGCCATAGTCTTGTGATCAGGGGTATTTTGGTCATTTTGACCTAAATTTCGAAATTTCAATTTCTAATTCTCCAAAATTTCTTGCATATCATCATATTTTATCATATTATGTTTGATTTATTTGATTTGATTTTCAAATTTACAAAATTTCTTTCAGAAAACCCTGATTTCAAGGTCATCAGGGGTATTTTGGTCATTTTGACCCCAATTTCGAATTTTCAAGTTTGTTTTTGAAATTTATTCATTATTTATCATGTTTATATCAAAGGGGGTATGAATTTGGGTTTATATCTGAATAGTATCTGATAATTTCCCATATTTTTGGATAAATTCAGAAAAACCTACATTTTGGTGCTAACCTTGTTTTTCTAGTTTTGCAAGAATATTCAAGAAGAAGACTTAGCCATTTTATTTCTTTATTTTATTCAATTTAATGTAAAAATCAATGTAATATTTGGAATAAGATTTACTTTTCTGCTTAGAATAGGGTTGCATTGCATATAGTTTAATTTATGTAAATTTTAATATGTGATGTATGATTCATGCACATTTATTTCAAATTCACTATGGTTTATACGAATGGCACATGCACAAGCTCTTATGGAGTTTATAAACTCGGTGGGATTTGTATTTATGGTCATAGTCAGAATACGAGGAAAACCAAGATTTATGATCTTCATATTAGCCACATTCAGCCTACACTCTTAGGCTAACTTCAAAAATGCACTGCATTTCTCCAAGTTTTAAAAGGATTTCTCAATTCCTCAATGAAATTCTCTTTTCAAATTCATATTCATTCATTCATATTATTCAAATTGCATTGTTTTCAAATTCATTTTCCAATTTCAATTTCAGAAAATTCAGTTTTCTCAAGAATTTCCAAGTCTTTCTCAGGATCTGATTTTCTCAAAATCCTGAGTTTTCAAAAGAGATTTCAAAAGATTTCCCAAGTTCAAACCAAGATTTTCCAATGTTTTAAAATTCTCAAATTTCAAAGTCTCAAGTTTTCAAAAAGATCGATTTTCTCAAATTTCCCATTTTCCTAAGAACCCGGTTTCCAGAGAATCCATTTTTCATTTCAAAAGTCATTTTCCAATGAATTTCTTAGATTTTCTCATAATTCTCAAATCCATTTTCTCAGAAAAGCAATTCCAAATTTCAAAATCAATTTTCTAAAGTTTAAATTTTCCTGAGAAATCACTTTCCAATGCAAATTTCTGACTTCCAATGAAATTCAATGATTTTGCCAAGAATTCAATTTTCAAGCACTTTTCCAATCAATTTTCAAGCATATTTCAAATTTTCCAAAGAAAACATCATTTTTTCTCAAACTTGCATATTTTTCAGAATTTCATAGTACAAGCCTGATTTTTTGTGCATTCTAGGAAAAATAGAGCATAATTTAGATATTTGAGTCAAGTTAAAGCACGTAATTGATCCTTGGTTCAATTACCTCTGATAAAAGCGCCAGGAACGGTTGAACCTCGTACCGACAAGCAGATCCCATTCCACGGAATTTTCCCGCAAATTTTTAAAACGGAGGCAAGTAAATTTTCAAAAAACAATTTTCAAAACTTTGGTCGAGTTTGACTTGCGAAATTCGTTTATCTCTCGCAAGAGAGAGGGAAAAAATTTTGCGATGATAACAGGTTTGGCGACCGTGATGGGACTTGTCTTTGCCTGATCAATTATGTGCTTTACTTAGCTCAATTATCAAAATTATGTTCTATGGAATGTCAGCTTTTTCTTCCTGATATCATGTGAACCTAGGAGCCTAGGCTTGAACCCAGCTGACATGGATTGCATGTAGACTAGGCATGGTTTGGTAGGACCATATTGTGGAGAATTATTCATGCTCACTTAGACTTAGGTCTGAAATACAACACTCCTCAATCTAGGAATTGTATGAAAACAATGTTTGCTTCTTCAAAAAAATTCAAAATCTCTATCTCTTTAGGATTTAGAGCCCTCTGTTTGCCTGCATGTGATCATATTTCAAAAACCACCCCACCTATGTCTACCTGGTCTTCACGTTGCTGGGCTCTTTTCCATAACCATAGTTCGGGACAGAGCTTCACAACTGGGCCACTTATTTGGGCTAACGCCCCCTACCATGTACCAAGGGCCATAGTCCAACGTATATCTGCAGGCGCACAAGGATGTTGGAAAAACATAAGCTTAGACCCGGAGATGAGTTTTATGCCACGTACATCTAGCCTCGGCTCGAGTACATCGGCATAGCATGATTTGACACAGTTGATCTGAGCCTAGAGTCAGGATTAGGGTCCTAAAGCTCTTTTAAAATCAATGCATTTAGAGTCCGCTTCTTAGGGATTGATGTATGTGCATAATTGTTTGTGATTGAATGTATGATATTCATTTTCGTCTTATTTTCTCATATTTCTCCCAATTTTTCCAAAATGCCGGACAATTTTCCAAAATACCTCATTTTCCATCTTTTGTGAAATATCTCATTTTTCTCAAAAACCATGGACGATTTTTCCAAATTATCCACCTTTTCCTCAAAACTCCAGGTGATTTTCCATTCTTTCGTTCCTCTGGACTTCGAATTTCCAGCTTTTTATTTTATCCTGCCTGCAATTTTCAAAATTCTTGTATTTTTCCAAAAGTCTAATTTCTAATCTTCCTATCTTTCAGTCCAATGGCATCCAGTCAGCTCGATTCCGTTTTTCCTGAGGGTCACATCTCCTACGAGGTGCGACAAAGTCTTCCCGAGCATCGAGCTCTCAGCACCGGACCTTTCTTTCCCCAGTGGTACTACATTTGGTTCAAAAACTTCTCTCGTATGTTTCCGGACCATTTGAGCAATTGTGGGTTGGAACTGGCATCCGCAGTGGGGAAGTTGACAGTTAATGGTAATCTGATCCATGCACTGGCAGAGCGGTGGAATCCGCGTACCTGCACGTTTTGGTTTCCGTGGGACGAGTTGACACTACTGATGGATGAGTTTTCAGAGATTATGGGACTGCCTGAGCCAGCCGGTCAGCTTGGAGATCCGTTAGAGCAACAGTTTCTAATTAATGTCAAGGGACTGGACCCTAAAGATGTTGTAGCTCGCATGACAGAGCGCAAGTCTTGGCCACTGATTGAAGAAAATGGGAATGAGTGTGTGAGCCTGATCGAGATCTACCGACAGTATGGAGAATTCGTAGAAGTCAGCTCGTTGTCCAGGACAGCTCGAGAGAGAATTCATCATGCAATGGTTCTATGTACTGTGGGACTTGCTTTCTTTCCAAACGGACAGAAGTATGTGGATGTCAGAATAGTTCAGCTTCTGAGGAGATGGGGAAGTCGACAAACCAACCGTCTTTCGATAGCCATGGCCCCGCTTGCTTTTCTATACAAAGGACTGACCTGCTTCACACTTGGAGGGTCCATTTTAGTCGAGGGATGTACCTATGCTCTTCAGTCTTGGTTTCTTCAGCACGTACCGACCAGAGCTAGTTCGTTGAGATATAACGGCAAGGAGCTCCTTTCAGTTGCGCGGTACCAATTCCTGATCGATTATCTGTAAGAAGAAGAAGTGATATGGGACTATTTTGATCGAGAATTATCGCCTCCTAGATACACCTATGCACATGACAAGAGATTCAAGTTGCTTGGTCCATTTTTCTGTGCTTACTATCATTCGGAGCGGTGTGTTTGACAGTTTTCTCAGAGACAGAAGCACATAGAGATGTGGCTGCTATCAGGAGTCGTGCCAGAGTTTGACCTTACATCAGCGTAGTGGTTCGAAACATACCATTCTGCCAGATATGGCTGGAACTCTTTTTTTACTCTTCTACTTTTTCTCGGTCCTCGTGTCTCTGCTAGTTATAAAGAGTGGTGGCAAATTGTTTGTCCGCCCCCTCTTTCCCAAGTTTATTATTGATGCAATCGTGTTTTCTCTTCAATAAATAAAAAACTTGCAAATTCTTCAATTCTTGGTCTAGGTAACAAGGCATAATTTTCAGTTGTTTATTTTCTTTGCAAAAGAATGACAACGCAATTGTCGTAATCTCAACGACGACTCAGTCCCTAGTAATGGAATGTTCTTCCGATTATCTACCAAATTCTCATCAAATATTTTTCCTATATTTATTTCTATCCTGAATCTTCATCATCGAAATTTAATCATTCATCTCATTCTGTAGAGAGCATCAGTATTCCCAAGTGGTTCAGATCAGATCAAGCAAGAAGACATCACTGTGTCTGTGCATCAGTGATTTTAGAAGTAGGCAAGAAGAAATGGATTCTCCAAAATCTGCCAAAAGACAGAGTCTGAATGATAGGGATGACATTGATCCTGCTACATATCAGATGTTCAAGAAAATGATGATTAGGATGATGTCTGAGCAAGCTGAAGACAGTCTCAGAAAGGCTCGTGTTTGCCCGATATTTTATTCTCGCTGATGTCCTCTATCATCGTGGATTCAGTTTTGAATATGTCAGATTCCTAGATGAAGATGAAGCCAAAGAAGTCATGCGGGAGACGAAGGCATTTGCGATGATCACGTCGGCTACCAAACTCTTATCAAGCAAATCATCCGGGCAGGATATTATTGGAAGACTATGCAGCAAGATTGCTATCATTTTGTGAAGAAGTGTGATTTATGCCAGATACATGCACCTTCTATTCATGCGCCAGCAACATATTCGCAATTTGTTGTCTCTTCATGACCATTTTCTATGTGGGCCTTTGATGTTGTGGGCCCCATCACTTCTTTTGCTTCAAGCAGCTATAAATATTTTCTTGCCGCAACAGAATATTTCACTAAATGGGTCGAAGCTATCACTTTGCGTATAATAGAAGGTCGGCACATGGTCTTATTCATCCACAAGAATATCCTTTGTCATTTCGGCATACCACATGACATTGTGTTAAATAATGGCAGTCATTTCAAGAATGAGAGAGTGAGGACATTCTGCTCAAAGTTCAGAATCCATCATCATTTTTCCGCTCACTATTATCCTCAAGGGAATGGTCAAGCAGAGGTCACAAATAAGATTCTGATTCGAATCCTAGAGCAAACCTTGGAAACAGGCTGTAATTGGCATGAGAAGATCCATGATGCATTGTGGGCATACAAAACCACCATTTGAACTCCAACTAATGCTACTCCGTCAGAACTTATCTACATAACTGAAGTAGTACTGCCTCTACATGTTCAGAAACCTGCCTTGAAGTTCGCATCACTGCTGGAGTTATCGCTTGATCAGTATCAGCAGCAGCGACTGGTACAGCTTGATTTGCTCAATGAAAGAAGGCTCTGAGTAGCAGAGCACGCTCAATCATATCGACAGAGGGTAGCCAGACAATATGCAAAATTTATCATTGAAAGGAAATTCTGAGTCAATGATCTAGTGCTCAGATCAACGGCCTATCTTAAGCACCGCCCGGGTGGCAAATGGTCGCCGAATTGAGAAGGGCCCTATGTTGTCGAGGAAGAATTACCCTGCAATTCATATATGCTCATCAATGCCAATGGTGTGGAATTATCAGACCCCATCAATGCTCAACATTTGAAAATTTTCTATACTTAAATCCTTTATTCCATCCTTTGTAATTCCTTAATATATTTTCCTCAATAATGGTCAAATTCTTCTTTCCCAGTTACACTGGGACATTATTTTGAAAATTGTCTTCAAAACGTCCTGTATGAAGACAGGATCAAATAAATCACTCATATTGCACGCATGTGCACCCATTTACATCATTTTGCATACATTTGCATTCATTTGCATCAAATTCATTTCCCCTTCAAGTTAAGGGATAAACCTGAACTTCCCCTTCAGGTTAAGGGATAAAACTGAGTTACCCATTCAGGATAAGGGATAAATCCTAAGACCCCAACAGTTGTCTAAGTCATCGTGAGGATGAAGACTGAAAATCTCTCATCAGACACAGCTGGGTAATTTTTCAAAAATCCCGTGTTCGTGCTGGTAAATTTTCAAAACCCAGTGTTCGTGCTGGTAATTTTTCAAAAATCCAGTGTTCGTGCTGGTAAATTTTCAAAACCCAGTGTTAGTGCTGGTAAAATTTCAAAAACCCAGTGTTTGTGCTGGTAAATTTTCAAAACCCAGTGTTCGTGCTGGTAAAATTTCAAAAACCCAGTGTTTGTGCTGGTAAGTTTTCAAAAACTCAGTGTTCGTGCTGGTAATTTTCCAAAACCCAGTATTCATACTGGTAGTTTTTCAAAACATAATGCGTGCACTGGTACATTTTTAAAATCCGGTGTTCACACTGGTACACTTTAAAATTCAGTGTCCACATTGAACTAGTTTTCCTTCGGGATTCGAGTTTCGACTCGAATTTTCTTTCCTTCTAACCGGTCTAGTTTTCGTTCAGGATTCAAGTTCCGACTCGAATTTTCTTTCCTTCTAATTAGACTAGTTTTCCTTCGGGATTCGAGTTCCGACTCAAATCTCCTTTCCTTCTTTTGTCTAGTTTTCCTTCAAGATTCGAGTTCTAACTCGAGTCTCCTTCCCTTCTTTTTGTCTAGTTTTCCTTCGAGATTTGAGTTTCGACTCGAATCTCCTTTCCTTCTTTTTGTCTAGTTTTCCTTCGGGATTCGAGTTCCAACTCAAATCTCCTTTCCTTCTTTTTGTCTAGTTTTCCTTCAGAATTCGAATTCCGACTTGAATTTGCTTTCCTTTTTTGTCTAGTTTTCCTTTGGGATTCGAGTTCCGACTCGAATTTCCTTTCCTTCTAATTGATCTAGTTTTTCTTTGAGATTCGAGTTCCGACTCGAATTTCTTTTTCTTCCAAAGTGATCTACTTTTCTTTCAGGATTCGAGTTTTGACTCGAATTTTTTTTCCTTCCACAATGGATCTAGTTTTCCTTCGAAGATTCAAGTTCCGACCCGACTTTTCTTTTCCTTCTGAATTGGTCTAGAAAATTAGAGTTCCAACTCGAATTTTTTTCCAAATCCAATTCAAATGCCTGGAATCTGTATAGAAAATTAGAGTTCCGACTCGAATTTTCTTCAAAATCCAATTCGCTTGGCTTTTCTTTAAAGGTTTGAACTCCTACTCAAACTTTTCTACAATTTAGTAATTGGTCTAGAAGATCCAAGTTCTGACTCGAATTTTCTTTCATAACCCAATTCATTTAGTTTTTCCTTTAAGATTTGAATTTTGATTCGAATCTTCCCTCAAAACCCAGTTTAGCACCTGGTCCATTCAAAGCTCATAAGTTGAATCCTTCTTTCTTAAACTATGGTCCTTAGGTTAAATCCATATGGAATTGATAGTTCGTAGGACGAACCCCTACTGAACCGATGTGATCCCTAGGTTAAAATCCTATGGAATTGATAGTTCTTAGGCTGAATCCCTATTGAACCCATGTCGTTCCCAGTGAACCAATGTCGTTCTCAATAGAACCAATGTCGTTCTTAGGTTGAATTCCTATTGAATCCATATTTTTCTCAGTAAACCCATTCTTAATTTCGACTTCCAGGTCATCCAATTTTCACTTTCCAATTTTTCAATTTCCAATCCCAATTTTGACCTTCGGGTCAATCAAATTCCAATTTCGGCCCTCAGGCCATCCAATCACCAATGTCGGCCCTCCGGCCATCTAATTACCAATTCGGCCCTCGAGCCACCCAATTTCCAAATCTCTAATTTCGACATTCGGGTCACTTAATTTCCAATTTCGACCTTCGGGTCAATCAATTTCCAATTTTCAAATTCCAAATTTCCAAATTTCTAATTTCCAATTTTCAAATTCCAAAATTCCAATTTTGATCTTTGGGTCAATCAATTTCCAATTTTCAAATTCCAAATTTTCAAATTCCAAATTTCCAAATTTCTAATTCCAAAATTCCAATTTTGATCTTTGGGTCAATCAATTTCCTAATTTCCAAATTTCAAATTTCAAATTCCAAATTTCCAATTTCGACTTTCGGGTCAACCAATTTCCAATTTCGACCTTCGGGTCAATCAATTTCCAATTTCCAAATATTAATTTCCAAATTCCAAATTTCCAAATTTCCAATTTCAAATATCAAATTTCAAATTTCAAATTTTCAAATTTTCAAAATTTCAATTTCCAATTTCGACCTTTTGGTCACTTAATACCAATTTCAATCATTTTCTCTTGCGAGAGACCCTTTTTACAGGGAGAGTTCAAGGGAGCTCGTTCTTTTCGCATGCTATCTTTTGTTCACCTAGCCCCTTTTCAGGGAGAGTTTGAAGAGACTCGTGTCTGTGTGAACTGTTTGCAAAACAAATTTCCAATTTCATACAAGGAACCCTTAGTTCAGGGAGAGCTTCGACGAAAGTTCGCTTGCCTTGTGACCACAATTTCATACTAGGCCATTTCATCATGAAGGACCCTCTTTTCGGGGAGAGTGTGATGAACTCGTTCCTTCGTGACCAATTCACCAACCTCACCATTACCGACCCCCTTTCCAGAAGAGAAGCCTAATGTTAGGAAGTTTTGACGAAAGCTTAATTTCTCTTCGAAAGTTCATTTTGCAAACACCTCCTCTTCAGGGAAGAGAGGAGTAATTCGTATTTCCAATTTTTGAATCTTCTCCTTTGGGGAAAGGAGAAAAAAATTTCTGTCATGGATGCGTTGCGTTGTGCTTCAAATGTTCGCTTTCACAAAGGATTTCAAGAAAATTTTGTCAATTTGTCATTAAATATTTGTTGATTTCAAAATCTTTATTGCACAAAATCTTTACCTCAGCATACCTTCAGTATTACTTCCAAAAGGACAAAGCTTTCACGAAAAAGGATTCAAAATTCAAAATCTTTCAATTGGCCAACCAAAAGGATGAAGAATAAATCCTTGATATGGCCAGCAAAAGAAATTCAATGTTGTTGCAAAGCCATAAGTGATTGGTATTGATTGCAGTCAATGGCACATTTTTAAAGATCATTCTTAGAAAATAAAGCAGTCGAAATATCTTAGGTGATACAGAAAATCCATTCAATTTCCCTATCTCCTCAATCACCTAAGCCACAATTAAATATCTGCAAAAGTGATCCCTCAATTGTCGTCAAGATGAAGACGAATTATGCGAGTTAGACCACCGGGGCCAAAGAAGATTTGGATCATCTCCGAGATGAAGGAGTTTGTGACGGATCCTTCCAAGGAAAGTTCAGAGCACCGTCAAGATGAAGGCGACTGCGATGAGCCTCCCGACAAATCCTAAAGAATATTTAATTTATGCTACCATCAAGCGATTTTCAACCAAAGAGCCAATAACCAGGATATCAGACTTCCGAATCTACCAAGAATCCTCTTTAATTTTGTGAAATTCTATTATCAATATTCTTTCATCAATTGCTTTCACAATATCAAGAATACTCTTTTTTCTACTCATATCAAGGAAATTGATAGCTTCCTTGAAAGAAAGTCAATCGCAAGCAATTTGAATTCGAATCTTGATTCTACGGAGTTAAGCCCAGTCGGAGTTAATACTTTAGGTAGAAAAGAGGGAATATTTTCAAAACAATGTGTATCACCTTCAATTATTTTGAATCAACAATAATTTTCAATATTTTGACAATATTTTTTAGCTATCCTGGCGTGAAGCGTGAGTTTGAGGTTCATCTTTGGCGCATCCAGACATCAGTTATTATCCCTTTTAAGGACTTGATAATGGGAGTTTTCAAGGTTCCTTCCCTTCTGTTCGTATAATCTGAGCGCATGGGCTCTCAGATTTGCACACTTCCCTGTGTTCCCACTGTCCCACCATAGACAGTCCAATTTCGGCTTGAAGTTAAACCACCAATCATTTTCTCACAAAAGGTCCTCAATTTCAAAAGTTATTTAGTCTCAGCAATGAGGCGCCCAAAATCAAACCCCTTTTTAAGCTTTAGGGACTCCAATTTCATCCTTTTGCAAAACTCCTATCGAATTCATTGTGCGGAAGTCCGAAGGTTCCATCATGGGTTCTTCTTTCGAGAATCTCATCATTTTCGTTTCCCGGTCAGGTTAAGGGTTAAACTTGAGCCTCATTCTGATGAAGTATTTCATTTTCCGATCAGGTTAAGGGTCAAACCTAAGCTTCGCTTCTACACGAGGTATTTCACGTCCCATCCAAGTTAAGGGCAAAACCTGAATCTTACTTCTTTGAAGCAATTTTTTCTTCTTTATTCTTCATTTCATATCTGCCATTTTCATCAGGGCTAATTTCTTTATATCCAGTCAGACCCTTCTAATTGGGGCATTTTTATAGCCCAAATTTGGTGTGTTTTTCTATGCCACTAAGCTCGTCTTCAAGCCGGCTTAGTAGCAAAGATGGGCATCTATAAACACCCCAAATTTTCCTCAGCCATTCTCAAACAACCCTCCTCGTGCAGTGCCAACTCTGTCAGGTCGGTGTATGAGTCAAACCCTGAGTCAGTTTCAGAAAATCACCATTTTACCAACATTTTCATTAGAAAAATTACCATTTTACCCTTAGGTCATCCCGGACCCCAGTCAGTCGGAGTCAACAAAGCTCATTGGTCAGTTCAGAGCATTTAGAATATCAGTCATTTCAAGCTCATTTGAGCTCACAATGAACAAACCATTTCCACTTCTGACCATTCCAGCCAAAATGAGATCATTTCTTCAGAAATGAGCTTATTTCTCACTCAAATCCAAGCCAATTGTCTCTGTGTCAGTCATTCATAGTCAGTCATATTCCCCAGAGTCTAACTTGAGCTCACTGGAAGTTTGAGTGCTCCAGATTTAGTTCAAAATCATTTATAAGTGTTCAGGAGCCCGTTTTAGTCCATTTCAGCTCATTCAACTGAAATTGAGTTGAGTTCAGCCAATTGAGCTAATGTTTGAGCTTTGATTTTAGTTCATGTCAGTATTACTGACCTTTGTTTTAGCTCAAAGCCAGCTCAAGTTCGTAATTCACTTCGCTCCAGTGACCATTCTGTACCACTTCTCTAAAAATGGCAGCTTTTCTTGAAAATTCAGTTGAAAAGGTCAGTTGAGTTAGTGCATTGTCAGTCCAGTTGAGTTCTGAAACTCTAAAACCCAGCTCAATCTAGTTCATTTCAGTTTAATCCAGCTCAAACCCCAATTTTCAGTGTCACTCTAACCCAGTAGAGTCCCGAAAACCAATTCTTGAGCTATTTTGCAAATTTTATCAATTTTAATGCTTTTTAAACTGATACAGCTGCCAATCAGGGTTTAAAATCCAAAATTCTTCATTTAGGGTCAGCATTTCGCATGTCATTTCTCACCATTTCATATCATTTCTCAGCATTTCATAACATTTCATCACATTTCATTTCATTTTCGAAGTCCAGAACTTTAGTTTTATAAATTTCAATCCAGATCAAGTTTCAAAAGCTTTCATAAATCAATTTCAAACCCTGAGTTTTTCAAAATTGACATTTTTACACCCGGGATTCTAAATTTAGAAATATTTTCTCGAGAAAAACAATTTCGATTTCTTTCAAAATTAAATTTTTAAATTCTACATTGGATTTGCTTCGCAACGAGGTATTGAACTTCAAAATCCGAGCTTGTTTCAAAAACTGCCAAAAATAGCTCGTTTCGTGTAGAAATAAATTTGGAAGTATTTTCTCGAGAAAAACAATCTGGATTTCTTTTAAAATGAAATTTTCAAATTCTACAGTGGATTTGCTTCGCAATGAGGTATTGAACTTCAAAATCCGAGCTCGTTTCAAAAACTGCCAAACATAACTCGTTTCATCTGGAAACTTTCTGAAAAGACTATTTTACCCCTTTAATCGTCAAAATGATTTTCAAAAATGGAATTTGGACCCGCTTTGAGATGGTCCACCCATTTGCATTTTCTTGTTTGAGTTTATAAAAAAAGAAAAAAATATCTTTTTCTTTATTTTTTGTTGTTTGTTTTATTTTATTTTTTTATTATTTTATTTTTCATACGGTGGGACCCACAAGGGGGTCAACCACCCTAGCTTCCCTTCCAGCCCATTTCCTATCTTTCTTCCTCCATTTTCCTTTTTTTTCATTTTTTTTTTCTTTCCTTCTTTCTTTCTTTTGTTCCTTTCTTCTTCCTTTTTCTTTTCTTTCTTTCTTTCCTCCTTTCTTTCCTCGCCCTCCACTCACGTATGGCAGCTTCAGCCTCCTTTTTCTTCTTCTTCTTCCCTCTCCTTTCCTTCCTTTCCTTTCCTTTTCCTTCTTCCCCTCTTCTTTCCTTTTTCTTCCCTTCCTTCTTTCCTTCTCCCCATCCTTCCTCCCTTCATTCCCCTCTTGCCCAGCCATTGACGTAAAGGTTGTTTCCCTTTCCTTCCCTAACTAAAACTAAGAACTTAGGGAAAGATCTAATCTTTCCTAAGTTAAGAAAAAAAAAAGAAGCACCATAGGACTATCCATCTCTTCTCTTCACGTCTCTCTCTCTCTCTCTCTCTCTCTCTCTCTCTCACTCTCTCTCTCTCTCTCTCTCTCTCTCTCTACGCAGCAGGCTTCAACTTTGGTTCCAACCACTTCCTTGGCAACATCTACCAGACACAACAATTGGCAGTCATTGCCACAGCTGCAGCTCTCTCCATTGATGCATCATAGCAAAGTTCAGCCCACCTTCTTCAACAGTCAAGCATCTCCACCAAGGTAGCCCTCCTCTCCGATCAAGGTGGCAGCCACAGCAACAAGTCTCCACCTTCTTCAACAGTCCAGCATCTCCACCAAAGTATCCCTCCTCTCCGATCAAGGTGACAGCCACAGCAACAAGTCTCCACCTTCTTCAACAGTCCAGCATCTCCACCAAGGTAGCCCTCCTCTCCGATCAAGGTGACAGCCACAACAACAAGTCTCCTTCAAGGTAAAGTAAGAAATAAATAAGAAAGAAGCAAAAAGAAAAACTCTGTCTCAAGGTGCAATGAAAAATTTTCATATGATGTTTACATAGATCTAACACGAATCCAGTTTAAAACTGGATTCACGAGTTTCTTTATGAGGATTGAATGATGTGAAACGGTAGTCGCCCATGTCAACGCTATGCATGTAAGATGATCCATTCGGAAGATGAATCGGATCTCTTATGTCAAAAGCCAACAACAATCAATTTCGTATCTCCTTTTTTTTATTTTTTTTATTTTTTTTATTATTTTATGTTATTTTAATCATCATTTAATTGAAAATCATATGCCTTAGGCATTTAGCTTAATTAGTTATTGTCTTTCTTTTTTCTTTTATTAGTTTCATTAACACATGTCTATTGCTTTATCATTTTTTTTTAATTCATGTATAGAGTCTAGTTGTTATCTCATGTATGAATCTTCGTTGATAAATCCTAAAAATTTCGTATTAGACATTCTTGTGTGTTATTGATATCCTGCAAAAATTCTAGCTTGGTTTGAGGTCAGAAATTTCAGTTCAAAAGTCAAGAACCGAATCGAGTTTTGAACTCTCCAAAAATTTCAATCTCTGATTTAGCAGAAAAGAACCTTCGGATTCACCCCCGTGGGGCATCCCTATTTTCCCCTAAAAATCACAGTGGATTAACAATGGAATCTACTAATGATCTGGAAATTTTGAGATTTTTTCAAATAGTTTTGACCTCTGTCAAAAATCGGATTTCCCAAACCCCTGGGCAAATCTCAATTTTCTTTCGTCAGGGTATAGGCAGACCTTAATGCACCGAGTCCGTTCAATCCGTAGCCCGTCTGCAAAAACTTTCAACACAAAAGTTGTTCCTAACATATTTTCCTGTCATTTTCCAAAATTTGGGGATTTTTGGAACTGTCTCAGCATTTTTCTCAAAATTGTGTTTTCTGTCTGAGAGATTTCAATATCCAAAAATTTCAGATATTCGGGTCTCTGATAACAGTGTGCCCTTTTCCAAAATGTAACCCGAATCCCAATAGTGTAAAAACATCAAATTTTTCTCTGTCTATCAGGGATATTTTCCCATAATTGCAGTCATTTTCCCATCTATTTTCTATGTTTCCCACATTTTCTACCGAAACCTATCTGTTTGCCCCAATTCCAAGAGTCGCCAGATTCCGATCCGACTTGCCGGAGTAGTACAGCTCCGACCATAGGTCAAAACCAGAAAGTCTAAAAAGCAAAAATCCTTTCCTTATTTTCCTATGTCACCCCATAAAATTTGGGAAATTTTTATGGAATTTTGGTATCCGAAATCCCCTTTAGAATGAGCATTTTAGGCAAAATTTTGATTTTCTTAGGATTTTAGCTATTTTCCATACTAAGAAAATATAAAAAAAAAATAGATTTTCGAGCTCCATTCTGTTTCTAGGGTTAGTTTAGGTGTCCATTCCAAATTTTGCTCAATTCCAAGTTCATTTAATTTACATGTTAGTTTAGCTTTAAATTCAGAAGCGAAAATCAGGCGAAAATCAAGTTAAATTTGATATTTTCGCCATTTTAGCATTTTTTTCATGTACATAAGCATTTATAATCATATTAGGGTTAAATTTAATCTCATTTTCATTTCCTAATTTTTAATTTTGCAATTTTTTTTTCAGAAAACCCTGGTTTCAATGCCATAGTCTTGTTATCAGGGGTATTTTGGTCATTTTGACCTAAATTTCGAAATTTCAATTTCTAATTCTCCAAAATTTCTTGCATATCATCATATTTTACCATATTATGTTTGATTTATTTGATTTAATTTTCAAATTTCCAAAATTTATAAAATTTCTTTCAGAAAACCTTGATTTCAAGGTCATCAAGGGTATTTTAGTCATTTTGATCCCAATTTCGAATTTTCAAGTTTATTTTCGAAATTTATTCATTATTTATCATGTTTATATCAAAGGGGGTATGAATTTGGGTTTATATATGAATAATATCTGATAATTTCCCATATTTTCGGATAAATTCAGAAAAACCTACATTTTTGTGCTAACCTTGTTTTTCTAGTTTTGCAAGAATATTCAAGAAGAAGACTTAGCCATTTTATTTCTTTATTTTATTCAATTCAATGTAAAAATCAATGTAATATTTGGAATAAGAGTTACTTTTCTGCTTAGAATAGGGTTGCATTTCATATAGTTTAATTTATGTAAATTTTAATATGTGATGTATGATTCATGCACATTTATTTTAAATTCACTATGGTTTATACGAATGGCACATGCACAAGCTCTTATGGAGTTTATAAACTCGGTGAGATTCGTATTTATGGTCATAGTCAGAATACGAGCAAAACCAACATTTATGATCTCCATATTAGCCACATTCAGCCTACACTCTTAGGCTAACTTCAAAAATGCACTGCATTTCTCCAAGTTTTAAAAGGATTTCTCAATTACTCAATGAAATTCTCTTTTCAAATTCATATTCATTCATTCATATTATTCAAATTGCATTGTTTTCAAATTCATTTTCCAATTTCAATTTCAGAAAATTCAGTTTTCTCAAGAATTTCCAAGTCTTTCTCAGGATCTGATTTTCTCAAAATCCTGAGTTTTCAAAAGAGATTTCAAAAGATTTCCCAAGTTCAAACTATGATTTTCCAATCTTTTAAAATTCTCAAATTTCAAAGTCTCAAGTTTTCAAAAAGATCGATTTTCTCAAATTTCCCATTTTTTTGAGAACCCAGTTTCCGGAGAATCCATTTTTCATTTCAAAAGTCATTTTCCAATAAATTTCTTATATTTTCTCAGAATTCTCAAATCCATTTTCTCATAAAAGCAATTCCGAATTTCAAAATCGATTTTCTAAAGTTCAAATTTCCTGAGAAATCACTTTCCAATGCAATTTTTTGACTTCCAATGAAATTCAATGATTTTCCCAAGAATTCAATTTTCAAGCACTTTTCTAATCAATTTTCAAGCATATTTCAAATTTTCCAAAGAAAACATCATTTTTTCTCAAACTTGCATATTTTTCAGAATTTCATAGTACAAGCCTGATTCTTTGTGCATTCTAGGAAAAATAGAGCATAATTTAGATATTTGAGTCAAGTTAAAGCACGTAATTGATCCTTGGTTCAATTACCTCTGATAAAAGCGCCAGGAATGGTTGAACCTCGTACCGACAAGCAGATCCCATTCCACGGAATTTTCCCGCAAATTTTCAAAACGGAGGCAAGTAAATTTTCAAAAAACAATTTTCAAAACTTTGGTCGAGTTTGACTCGCGAAATTCGTTTATCTCTCGCAAGGGAGGGGAAAAATTTTGCGATGATTACACTAGATCACTATGAAAATTTTCATTTCCTGTAATAGATTAGAATGTATGAGCATGCATATCTTTTAAAATGTTTGTTTCATGATATTTTTTTCTTTTATTTTCAAAACATTCACGAATGAGAAACACGAATGGCGCGTGCACCATTCTAATAAGAGGTGATTAAATCTTAAGTCGACGATTTGCATCAATGGCCATAGTCAGGGTGTGAACAAAACTTATGATTTTCATCTTTTATAGAATAACATTGGATCCACATTGGGTCCCTCTTCAAAAGTCATCATATTTTTTAATATTTTCTTCTTTTATCAGGGTTTAAATTAAAATCAACTCAAAATATATATCAATGGCCATAGTCAAGATATATTGAGAGTTAATTTCATTTTAAACTCTATAAAAGCACCAAAAGATGTTTTATTCTTCACCTGAATTCAAATATGATTGTTATATAATATATTCAATGACCATAGTTAGGGATATATTATATCATCAATCTTATTTGCATTCATTTGAAGAATGAAATATGATTTTCAAATCCAATTTCACATTCTTTAGATTCATTCATCATTTAGGATAGAATTGCATCATATTTTCGAAACTCCCTTTCAAAACTCCAAGTGATTTTGAGTATTTTCTTCATTTCTCAAATTAATTCTTATTTATAAATTCAAATTCAATTCTATCTCATTTCAAGATTCAAAAATTCAATTTCAAATGTCCAATTTGACTTTGAAATTTCAAAAATCATTTTGTATTCAAAACATCCAATTTCTAGTTCAAATCAAAATTTTGAAGTTCCAATCAACTTTGAAATTCCAAATTCACTTTTTTTCAAGATTCAAATTCAAGTTCAAATCAATATCTCAAAATCAATTTCAAAGTTCAATTTAACTTTGAAATTTCTGATTCATCTTCTGATTTCAAATTCAAAATTATTCTTTATCTTTAAAATGCTTCTCAATTCAAAGTCAAGATTTTGAGATTGATTCTAAATCTCAAAATTTGACTCTTCCTAAATTTTAAATTCAATCTGAGTTTTTCAAAACCCAGATCCATCTTTAAAAGTCTCATTTGGACTTTCAAAATCCAAATCCAAAGTTAGAACCCAATCCCAACATAGATCCAGATTTCCAAATGCAATCTCCACTTTTGGATCTAAGACTTCATATCCAAATCCCATTTTAGAATCCAGAATCCAATTCCATCTTAGATCCCAACTTGGATCCAATTTCATTTAGGATCCAGAATCCAACTTCATCTTTGATCTCAGACTTCAGATCTAAAATCCATTTTAAGATCCAGAATACAACTTCATCTTGGATCTCAGACTTCAGATCCATATTCCATTTAGGATTCCAGATTTCGGATCCAACTTCATCTTGGATCTCAGACCTCAGATCCAAATCTCATTCTAGATTTCAAAAACCAAGTTTATCTTGATTCCCAAAATCTAAAAACCCATTCCATTTCCATATTTCATCTGGGTCTCTTAAAACCCAATTCTATCTTCAAATTCCCTTGGGAGTCCTCAAATCCAAAATCTATCTTGATTTCAAACTTCAAAAGCTGGAATTCAATTCCATTTCAAACATTCATTCAGGTTCAAAATTCTAAATTCAAAGCCCATTTCTGACTTTGAAACTTCCTTTTCCTTTTATCTCAGCTTCAAAATCATTCCCTTCAAAATCGAGATTTATCTTCCTAACTCTGATTATTTCAAAGACTTAGAACTTCAAAGCCCTTTTTCTGATCTATATCGAGTTCTAAGTTAAAATTCAACTATTTAAAAATCATTTCTTTATTCCTTATCACATTTACCTCAGAATCACTTAGAAAATCTCAGATTTCTGAAAAGTGCTTTTCAAAAGCCTACATCTCTGCATTTGCATTAACATAAGCATGATTCTTTGTGCATCCTTTGAATAAATTCTTAGATAATATTTAGGCAAAGCAAAAAGGCATAAATTCGATCCTTTGTTCGATTACCTCTGGTAAAGGCGCCAGGAACGGTCGAACCTCGTACCGACGAGCGAATCCCGTCTCCCAATTTTTTCGCAAATATTTCAAAAACGGAGGTGAGTAATCTTTTAAAATCTTTTTCAAAATTAAGGTCAAGTGAGACCCCGCAAAAGAGTTCATCTCTCTTCTTTCCTTTCTTTTCTCTTCTCTCTTCTTTTTCTGTCTTTTATTTTCTCCCTTCAAAAAAAGGAGGAAATAGAAGTTGGAAAGGAAAACAGGAGGAAGAGAGAGAAACCAAAGAGGAAAAATTTTGCGATGATCACAGGTTTGGCAACCGTGATGGGACACTTCTCCGTCCGGTCGAATTTTTGCCTATTGCTTTGCTTTGATATTTTCTAAATCATTATTTTAACAAATGTCAGCTTCATTTCCATGCAAACCTTAGGAGCCTAGACTTTGTTCTAAGCTAACATCATTGCATATAGGATCTAAGTATGGTTTGGTAGGACCATATTGAGGAGATTATTCCATGCTCACATTAGACTTAGGTCTGAAATACAACTCTCCTCAATACTAGGGATTGAATGTAAAACAATGTATGCAAGTGTATGCTTTTATCTCTTTAGGACTTGCATTAGAGCCATCTGATTTCTTACATGTTGAACATGTTTTTGAAAACATCCCTACCTATATTGTCCTGGTCTTCACGTTGTTGGGATATATCACTGAACCATAGTTCGGGAGAGAGCCTCACAACTGGACCACTTATTTGGGTTCGCGCCCCCTACCACGTACCAAAGGGCCATAGTCCGTGGTATATCGGTAGGTGCTCAAGGATGTTGGGAAGCCATTACCTTAGAACCGGAGGAATATTTCTATGCCACGTACTTCGAGCTTCGACTTGAGTATATCGGTGTATCTTGATTGAAACAAGATGATCTGAACCTTAGAGTTAGGATTAAGGTCCTACGAGCCTTTTCAAAAATCTTGCATTTAGAGTCAGCTTCTAGGGAGTGCTATTATGTGCATCATTGCTTATATAATTTGATTCTTTTGTAGATATTATCTTGAAAATTCGTATTTTTCAAAACCTTGGATGTTTATTTCATAAAAATTCTTTTATTTTCTCAAATCCAGGATTGTATATTTCTCATTCTTTATTCTTTCATAATATTTTAAAACCCTGAATATTCTTTTAAGTCTTCCTCTATCTTTCAAAGGTCCAAGTGTATTTTTCTTCTCTTTACTTTTCTGATTTATTCAATTTTCTTTGATCCTGCCTGCAATTTTTTAAATTATTCAAGGTCTTGTCATCCATCATCAAATGTATCTTCAAAAAATTCTATTTTTCTCATCCAAGATCTCTTTTTATCGGGAGATCTCCCTTCAAAATCTTTTAGTATCTCTTTCTCCATCTCTCTTTTTACCAAAAACTCTTCGAGTTTAAATCCTTCCTTTATTCTACAGAGAATATCGACATTTCGTCATGGTTCAAACGAGAGCAGGAAGAAGGGCAGCTCAGCAGCACAATGACAGTGAAGTGGAAGAAGTAAACTCTCCCCGACTATCCCGGAAACATGATTCAGATGAGGATGATGTCGATCCAGCAATGTATAAGATATTTCAAAAGATGATGGCAAAAATGATGTCTGAGCAAGCTAGGGTGAGTTCAAAGAAAACATCCTCTAAAACCAAGGTCAAAAGGAAGCCAGTGAAAAAGCATGTCAAAATCAACAAGAAGCGGGTTTAGCAGGACAGCACCTGGGAAGATACAGAATCGGCCGAAGAGGATTTTGAAGAAGAGCAGTTTGTGTTCATCCCAAAACATCTGCGGCAGCCCAAGAAGGTGACAAAAGAGCCCGAATCAGTCAACAAACCTAAAGATGGGGTCCCGACAGAAGATTTGATTCAAGTATTGACTAAAATGGTCAAAGATCTGCAGATTTGAGATAAGGGAAAGAAAATATATACCAGACGAGATTTCTACCTCGGTCTAGATGGAGACAGCAGCTTGGAAGACCTCCCCCGAAAGTTTATTAAGTTTGATGGATCCGGCAACCCAAAGGCTCATCTTGCAATGTTCTTCGCAGAATGTGCCAGATTCAGTGAAGACAATCGAGCCCTCTTCTTGTGTTTCCCTCGCAGTTTAGAAGGTGTGGCAGCTAAATGGTACGCAAAACATATCAATCCTGTTGAGCTGCAAGATTTCAACAAGGTTGTTAATTTGTTTGTGGAGCAGTTCATGTTCAACACTGAGGCACTGCCAACCCTCAATCACCTATACAACCTGAAACAAAAGGATAAAGAAAAGGCCGTAGACTTCATTTGGAGATAGAGAGATACCTGCAACAAGATGAGAACCCCCATTTCAGAAGAGCACGCGCTTCAAGTCATCTTGAACAATTTTTCTCAGCCTCTCAGAAGTCTTATTTCTACTTACTCATCAAAATCATTCATAGAGCTTATTGAACGAGCTGAGTGGCTCGAGATGGGGATGGATAATGGGAATTATGAGGGCATCACTCTGATCAAGAGCGATCAAGACCTCAAAAAGAAGGTGAATTTTACCTTCTCAGCTAACTCTGGGGGCAGTAGCAGCAAGGATAACAAGAACAAGCAGACAGGTCAGCGAGAGGAACCCTTCAAACAGAATGACAAGCCAGTTCCAACCAAGCAGAAGGAGAAGATAAAACGTGAAGGTTGGGGTTATGACCGCCAATTCACTGCTCTGGAACAGTCCCTCGAGAAAGTTCTGGAGTACATGTTAAGGAAAGATATGATTAAACTCCTGAGAGTTGCTGATCCCCCGGTCTCCCTGGAAAAATGGAAGGACAAGTTCTGCAAGTTTCACCGAGCAGTGGGGCATGACACCGAGCACTGCTTCGTCCTAAAGAACATCATCCAGGATTGCATTGATAAAAATCTTCTGATAGAGGACGAAGATGAAGAGCAGCCCCCCATCCTGACCAAGCCTTTCCCGGACCACTCCAAGAACTAAAAGATACTAAAGTTTCTCTTTTTTCTCTTCTAGCAATCATCTTGTAGGGGAAAGTAAGCCCCAGTCTTTCGTGATCCTTTTTTATCACATACTTGTAAATATCCAAGTTTTGTTTTCAGTCATTACTTATCAATGAAATGTCAATTTCCTTCCTATCTTTGGTGTTCAATTCTTATTTTTGCCATATTAGGGCATCTTTTGTTAAAATTACATTTACGCTTCAAAATATTCTTTTGCCATCATATTCCTATTCTTTTCAGGATGAGGGACAATCCCGACAATCCTCCATGAGAGAAATGATATTACCTATGAGGGTCTTTTAAAATCGTAAAAATCTGAAGAATTTCTGCAAAATCTTCATAATAATCACCAAAAGTTCAAAATTTTGGTCCAATCTTTTTCAAAATCAACCAGCATGTTGATCCTCCTTTTTAAAACCGGTTTCAAACCATTGTTTTCAAAATTTAACCCTCATGATGATCTCTCCTCAAAAATCAACCCTTGTGTTGATTCTTCTTCAAAGATCAGCTCTCGTGTTGATCATTCTTCAAAATCAACCTCACGGTTGATCCTTATTCCAAAAATGATTTTCTCATAAACATTCTCATCTCATTTTAGAGATCCCACATGCAGGCAGGATCAAACAAATTCTTTTCCTCAATCAACTCTTTTCATTTGTCAATTTGTTCAGTTTTATCAATTTTTATTCATCTTTATCGATTTTGTCAATTTTATTGATTCTTCATTGATTTTATTAATTTTCTTGTCAATTCTTATTTCAATTACCCTTTCAGGTTAAGGGATAAACCTGATGCTTCTTTTCCCATGAGGTATTTCTTTTTCCTTCTTTTCCCACTCAGGTTAAGGGATAAACCTGAATTTCCCACTCAGGTTAAGGGATAAACCTGAATTTTCCGCTCAGGTTAAAGGATAAACCTGAACCTCGTCCCACGAGGTCCTTCTTCCTTCAGGATAAGGGATACTTCTGAAGTCCTTCATCATCTTCCAAGTATCTTCAATTTTTCTACCAAGCTTTACCATTCTTTTATTTAGATCTTTGTCAATCTTTGTCAATTCTTTATTAATTCCAATTATTTATAAATTTTATTGATTCTTTATCATTTTTTATATAAATTCTTTTAATTCTTTATCAACCTTTTATCAATTTTTATCCAATTTATTAATTCTATTCCTTTCCCTTTCAGGTTAAGGGATAAACCTGAATCATCTTCCATAATTTCTTTAATCTTCATCAATTCTTAATTTTCTTTTATATTTTCCTTTTAAAGATTCGGGTTCCGACTCGGGTCTTCCATGTATCTTTTCTTTTAAAGTTTCGAGTTCCGACTCGGGCTTCCCTTTGGTTCTAATTGGACCAATCGTTTTCTTTTATCTTTTATCTTTTCCTTTTAAAGATTCAGGTTCCGACTCAGGTCTTCCTTTTATCTTTTCTTTTGAAGTTTCGAGTTCCGACTCGGGCTTCCCTTTGGTTCTAATGCTCGCATTGAGCCAATCGTTTCCTTTAAAAATTTGAGTTCCAAAACTCGGGTTTTCTTTTATCTTTTCCTTTTAAGATTCGGGTTCTGACTCGGGTCTTCCTTTTTTCGTTTGAAGTTTCGGGTTCTGACTCGGACTTCCTTTTGGATCCAATGCTCGTGTTGGAACCAATCGTTGCATCGAAAATCCGAATTTTCAAAACTCGGGTTTCTCTTTTATCCTTTATCTTAAAAGATCCGAGTTCTGACTCGAATTTCCCCTTTTTATCTTTCGTTTAAAGTTCCGAGTTCCGACTCGGACTTCCTTTTGGATCCAATGTTCGTGTTGGAACCAATCGTTGCGTCGAAAATTCGAGTTTTCCAACTCAATTTTCTCTTTTATCTTTTATCTTTTATCTTTTATCTTTTATCTTGAAGATCTGAGTTCCGACTCAGGTTTTCTCCTTTATATATTTCATCTCATTTTTAAATAACCGAGTTCCGACTCGGACTCTTCTCTTTTTCAAAAACCCAACTCTCGGGTTGGTCCATCTTTCTTTTTAAATACCCGAGTTCCGACTCGGACTCCTCTTTCAAGCTTCAGGTTTATTCTCTTTAAAATTCCTTCTTTCCCCTTCAGGTTAAGGGATAAACCTGAGTTTCCTGTTCAGGATAAGGGATAATCTTGAAACCATTCATAGAAGCAACGCAGCCTTCTATAATGGTCCTTCCAAATCCAATCTAATACTGGTCCTTCATCAAATCCAATTCTCACATTGATCCTTCCAAATCCAGTCTAACACTGGTCCTCCATCAAAATCCTTCATCAAATTCCAATGTTTACATTGGTCCTCAAAATTCCAATTTCTCAAATTGGTCCTTCAAAATTCCAATTGGTCATTCATCAAATTCCAATGTTTTCATTGGTTCTTCAAAAATTCCATTTTCTCAAATTGGTTTTTTAAAATTCTAGTTTTTACATTGGTCCTTCATATTCCAATTGGTCCATTATCAAAATTACAATGTTTACATTGGTCCTTCCTAATTCTAATTTTTCAAATTGGTCCTTTAAAATCCCTATCGGTCCTTCAAAATTCCAATGTTTACATTGGTCCTTCAAAATTCCATTTTCTCAAATTGGTCCTTCAAAATTCCCAGTTTCACACTAGTCCTTCAAAAATGCCAATTGGTCCTTCAAAATTCCAATGTTTACATTCGTCCTTCAAAATTCCAATTTTCTCAAATTGGTCCTTCAAAATTCCAATGTTTACATTGGTCCTTCCTAATTCCAATTTTTCAAATTGGTCCTTTAAAATCCCAATCGGTCCTTCAAAATTCCAATGTTTACATTGGTCCTTCAAAATTCCAATTTTCTCAAATTGGTCCTTCAAAATTCCAATGTTTACATTGGTCCTTCAAAATTCCAATTTTCTCAAATTGGTCCTTCAAAATTCCAATTTTCTCAAATTGGTCCTTCAAAATTCCAATATTTTCATTGGTCCTTCCAAATTTCAATTTTTCAAATTGGTCCTTCAAATTCCAGTTTTACACTGGTCCTTCAAAATTCCAATGTTTACATTGGTCCTTCAAAATTCCAATTTCTCTCAAATTGGTCTTTCAAAATTCCAATGTTTACATTGGTCCTTCAAAAATCCAGTTTTACACTAGTCCTTCAAAATTCCAATGTTTGCATTGGTCCTTCTAAATTCCAATTTCTCAAATTGGTCCTTCAAAATCCTAGTTTTACATTACTCCTTCAAAAAATCCAATGTGTACATTTGGTCCTTCAAAATTCCAGCTTTACATTGGTCCTTCAAAATTCCAATGTGTAAATTGGTCCTTCCAAATTCCAATTTCTTGCAAATTGGTCCTTCCAATTTCAGCTTTACACTGGTCCTTCAAAATTCCAATGTGTACATTGGCCCTTCAAAATTCCAATTTTCTCAAATTGGTCCTTCAAAATCTCAGTTTAACACTGGTCCTTCAAAATTCCAGTGTTTACATTGGTCCTTCAAAATTCCAATGTTTACATTGGTCCTTCCAAATTCCAATTGCTCAAATTGGTCCTTCAAAATTCCAGTTTCTACACTGGTCCTTAAAAATCCCAATGTTTTTATTGGTCCTTCAAGATAACAACTTTCTCAAATTGGTCCCTCAAAAATTCCAGATTTTCTCAAAATTGAGTCTTCAAAATTTCAGTCCTTCAAAATTCCAATTTTCTTCAAAATTCCAATTTTTCTCAAAATTCCAGTTTAACACTGGTCTTTTACCAAAATCTTTTACCAAAAATCCTTTACCAAACCCTTTTTTTTTCAAATCCATTTAGTTGGTCCTGAAAAAATCCAGTTTTACCAATCAAAAATTGCCCAAAAAATTAAAAATGTCAGCCCAAGGTCTTATCAAAATCCATATTGAGTGATTATTTCATAAAAGATTCTCGAGAACTTTGCCAAATCTGCTAAATATGTGTTGATTCCAATATTTTACTGCACAAAAGAATCACTTCAGGTTATCTCTAGTATTCTTTTCAAAAGGGTGAAACTTTTTGCAAAAAAGGGGTAAAATTCAAATCTTCTTTCTGTTGATCAACCAAGAGGATGTGAGAAATATCCTTGGTATGATTAGCGAAAGAAATATTCAATGATGTTGAAAGGCTAGAAGCGAATCGATATTGATTATAGCTATGTTGCACGTTTAAAGACGATTTTCTGGCAATCAGGCAGTGAAAATATCCTGAGCGATAAAAAGAATCCACTCAATCCATATCTCCTCATTCATTTAAGCTTCAATCAAATATCCACAAAGGGGATCTCTCAATTGTCATCAAGATGAAGACGAATATGCGAGTTCGACCCCCGGGGCCAAAGAAGATTTGGATCATCTCCGAGATGAAGGAGTTTGTGACGGATCCTTTTAGGGAACGTTCAGATCACCGTCAAGATGAAGGCGACTGCGCTGAACCTCCCGACAAACCCTAAAAGATATTTGATTGTCGATATCATCTAGAGATTTTTACCAATGAGCCAATATCACCAGTATAATTTCTGGGAAAAAGAAGGATCGGATCATCTCCAAGATGAAGGAGCTTGTAACATACCCTTCCCCGAAGAAAAAAAAAGAAGAAAAGCCAAGACATCTCCAAAATGAAGGATGATGTAATAAACTTCTACCCGGAAACCCAAGAAAGCTCCATATCTCAAAAAGAGTGCCAGAAAGATCATTATGGAAAAGCCTCAGGATATCAAACTGCCAAAATTGCCAGAAATCATCTTTTTTTATGTAAAATCCTTTCATCAATATCTTTTCACTGCTTACTTTTATGAAATTAAGAGTATTTCTTCTCTATTCATATCAAGGAAATAGATAACTTCCTTGAAAAAACTCAACAGCTTTAAAATTTGAATCTGACTCCGGAATCCGGGAAGTTAACTTCATTTTGGAGGAAATACTATAGATAAAAAGAGGAGATATCTTTCGCGCATACGTGCACATTTTCAAGCATATTGAATCAATTGCAATTTCATCTTATTGGCAAAATTTTCTGGTTATCCAAAAATGAAATAAATGCTCAATATCTATTTTGATGCAACCTAGCATTGTTTGTATTTTTCAAAAAGAATTGCCTCATTCTGGTGAGGCATTTCTCCTAGTCCCATCATGGTTTTCCCCATCAAGGAATCCATGCTTTGTATATCCATTTCAAATAAAGATTATACCTAAACCTCGTCTCACGAGGTAGTTTTCAAAATGTCACATCCAGGTTAAGGGCTAAACCTGAATCTTTTCAAAAATTCTTATCTTCGTCTCAACCTTGAGACTTCTTCAAAAATCTCTCCTTTTACCACTTCGGGATAATCATGCCAAAGTCCCATCATGATTAACCTCATTTTCTTCTGTCCAAATTATTTTCATTCTCGAGGATTTCGTTCTCTTCCCCAAAAACTTTTCAAGGTAAGGTACAAAACCTGAAAAATAAAGCTTTTCAAAGCCAATTCTTCCACACCCAGTTCAGACCTTCTGATTGGGGCATTTTTTTTAAGAAAATTTGGTGTGTCTTCTTTGCCGCTAAGCTCGACTTACAACCGTCTTAGCAGCAAAGAGGGGCATCTATAAACACCCCAAATTTTTCAAAAAATCTAAAAATTCCCTTTTTGCCCCTGACCCCATTTTTCTGAGTAATTAAGTTAGTTTTAAATTTAAATTCTATTTTATTTCTCAATTTTTTTTGAAACTAAATTCATTTTATATATCTGACCCAGTTTCGGATCCGAATCCAATATCAAAATCTAAATTTGAGCTTTGTCATCCAATTTATAAACTAAATTCTCAAAATTACCAAAATAACCTTTTGAAAGGCTCAGACGGTTCGTCCGGTATCTGTTTGGATCCACACGTTATATTCCTCGATTCGAGGTTTAAAACTCCAATATTTTCTCAAAACCTGGATCCAAACCCATTTTCTAAAGAAATTTTCTGAAAATAACCCCAATTTCTCAGAAAACCCTTCTTTTGTAAATATTTCTCAAAAATTATAAAATGATTTTAAATCCCTTATTTTTTAGTTTCATAGTTTTATTTCAAAATTACCAAAAAATAGGAAAATCAAAAAAGAAAAATATATGTATATATAACAGAAAAAAATAAAAGATCAAAATATAGTTTTTGAAAACCTCCTTTTGAAAAACATCCTTTAACTAAAACCATTTTTTTTGAAAAAAAAAACTTTTAAAAGACCGCCCTTTTGAAAAAAAATCTTTAAACAGGGAATCGTCTTTGATAAAAGCCCTTTAAACGATTTTTTTTTCTTTAGGGTTACGGAGGCTCTCTCTCCTTCTCGAAACATCCTGCATCGCCTTCCCCCTTCTCTTCCACCCATCCTCCTTCTGCTTCGCCTCCAAACCCTCCATTGCCAACGATCTCCTCGTCAACCACTCATCCCCAACCAAACCCCTCTCTCTCGAACCTTCCTTCTCTCCCTTTAAGAGAAACACGCAGGGGACTTCATCGACCATCTGTATTCTACCCTTCCACGCCTCTTCTTCCTTCTCTCATTTGTCCTCTCTCCTTCTGCTTCCTCTCCATTATTTCATTGAGTTTCTTCCGTCCGACAAAAGGAAACCAACCATTTTGAGGCATCTACAATTACAGGTAAGTAATTTTTCCCCTCTATTTTGTTTTTAGAAATTCCCCTTTCCCTTTATAGCATCGTCTGATTTTTTTTTTCTTTCTTTGGTTTCGTTTTCTTCATGTTTTCTTCTTCTTTTTTATAAAGCCTACGGTGGAATCGGCCTGCATATAGCAGTGTTGACCCACCTCTGCTATAGCAATCGAAATATTCCATTCCCACATAATTTCTTTTCTGTTTTCCCCCTACATTTTGCACTTTGTTCTTCTCCTTTTACATTTAGTTTTTTTTCGCAACCCATTCTGCATTTTTGATCGCATTCCACCATCTGAACTGTTCTCTATTGGTAATAAAAATAAAAATTAGCCAAGCCATTTTTTTTATCAATGGCTTACATTTGTTCGCCATCTGAATTCACAATGCCGACACCCATTCTAATGCCATCGTGATTTGTAACATTGTTTATGCATCACATATTTGCCTTCATGGGATTGAATGTTGAGCCTTGCTACCCTTATGCATGATTACAAATGGGTTACGCCAAGTAGATGCCCATTCCCCTTTTTTTTCCTCTCTCACGATGTATCATCCTTTAAGTGAGGAGGTCCGGCGTCCATTTTAGTTCGTGAGTTTGCATTTCCATCGAGTTAAGGTGACCTCCATTGAACATCCAGTATGGCTTCGGGTTCTGGGAATCAGAGGTATTATTGTTTTTTTTTTTTGCTTCATCTTAACGATTTTCTTGCAATAGTATCGTGCATGGGCCTCCTTGACATTTACTTACATGCATTTTTGTTTGAATGATGGAGAAAATTCTTCTTCATGTCTGATTTTACACATTCATTTGTTCAATCAATTGCTTTGTGTTCAAGTTTTACAATATTAATTTCTTGCTTTGATCATTTATGGATTAAGCCCAAAAGTGTTTGGGATGCAAAACCCTGTCACTATCATGTTTGAGAATGAATCCAAGAGGATTTCTCCCTGGTTGGAGTTGTTGCATTTGGACTCCTTTTCGTTTTATGGCAAGTTAATGGGTTGTGTATAGAAACAAGTTATGGCATGAAGAGGAGTGGTATAATTCTTCTTTCAACCTTCTTCCCTCTTTGATATTAACTGTAATACATGTTGCGCTGCAAGGATAACTTTAGATCTCATTATAAAATGCTGAAATTATTGTTCCATGTATTTAATCAGACTAAGGAGTTCCATCAATTAATATTTCAGGATCTGTGTCCTTTGTGAGTGATTTGATTGTTATTGGTCATTGCTTGTTCTGTATTCTTCCTGTTTGAATTTATGTACATTTCTTACCTTAGATTTGCTTACTATGAGGAAAATAAAGCAGGAGGATGAACTCTCCATAATTTCCATTTTATCTCTAGCAAATCAAGCTCTTGATAAGTGTCTGATAGATTCTCCTGCAGAACCTTTCTAGACAGAATGGTTGAAGTCTTGCAACTCTGTCATCTGCTGATGACCATGCATTAGGGTAGGAGCAGGGCTCTTTTGTCCAAAATAGTTACTACCAAAACCTTATGGAGTGTTCTCTAACAACTGCAACTGGGGAATCTCAAGATGAAAATGTTAAGGGAAACATTTTCACCAGGAAGTATCTTTATCTCACTTTGAAAATAATATCTTAGTAGAATTCATGTATGAGGTTGATCGTAAACAGGAACATAGTTTATACTATGCAGAATTTGGTGAAGATCTAATTGATGAAGCAAACAAAAGGGTGACTATAGTAGGACCAGAAGAGCAAGAACAAGTCAAAGAAGTTACTGAAGTATTTTCCCCATTAGTTGAGGAGAGAATGGAGGGGGTCCCAGCATTAATGAATGTTGCTGACAGTTCTGATTCTTTATTCTATAACCATGGCTCTATTTGCAGTTTTAAAGTGGATGAAAGTGCTAAATTCCTTCATAAAAAATGAGTTCCTGAATAGTCAAATTGATGACCAGTCCAGTAAACTGCCCAATAAAATGGATGTAACTGGTGGGAGCAGTTTTCATTCTTGAACAATTGGGAAAATCACGCTCGGTTGAGTCAAAGGCCATACATCCAAAGGTAGAAAGAGAAAGTGGAGATCGGATTGATGATCACAACCACACTGTACCACTCGGCATCTCATTTCAACAGCAAACTTCTAAACCATGTTTCACCTGCTAACAACACTATTCAGTGTCATGTATATACACCCTACAACAGCTATGATAGTTTGTTGCCATTGCACTCACTCTACCTCTATTGCACCCACTATGGCTTTCGGTGCTTCAATACATAGTAGTCCTAAAACTGCTATAGCTTCCCATGCTTTTGTGGCTTCAGTGTTTTCACACACACACACACCTCACCTTCAGACTTTATATCACTTGTCAATTGCATCCTATATGTTCATCATAGCACTTAGCACTGTTACATCACATACACCATTGCTATATAGTTACAACCTTCAACCCTTACAACACTCCACAGGATGCTTAAACCTGGTACACAGCACAATAGTGGCCACCGCTGCCACAGTAACTTCGTCCATCTAGTATATGACACCTTCCCTCTCAGTTGCACCTCTTGCAGCATCACTCAAGCTCCCAGCATACTACAGCACTCCCACCTGTGTACTCCATTTACTAGTATTGCTTCATTCATTCCACCTTTTTACTTTCCTGCACCATGGTTATCACCTTTAGCACAGCAGTAATCCTGTGTTTTGTTGTCTCTTTGCAAATCAGTAGTCTTGTGGGCTGTTGTGATTTCGTAACACAGCAGTACTTCATAACACAATAATGATGTGCCCTGCTATTATTTACCGTAAGTGTTTTCATGACACGGTAGCTCTATGTCCTTCACTTCCCTCACTGCTTAAAGTACAATCTCTATAGCAACACACTACCACACATGATGCCTTCACCTGCTGCATCAATCTCCATCATGCACCCCATGCATTACACCACTTTATGTATGTTGTTACACTCACCACTCCACTGTCACTTGCAGACTCCATTACACTGTTGCACATCAATTTACATCCATGTCCACTTTCCCTATTCACTATTCATTTAAGTCCTACTCCATGACATCCAGGGTCATTCTACCATATGCATCATAACATGTATCTCTTCATTAGGGTGGTGTATCATATAAATATTTTAGAACTAACTTCATTATTAGATAAGGATTAGGACATATGCACTTAAATTCTTACCATTAGATTAAGATAATATATATATATATATATATATATGTTAATATCCATTTTTTCAACAGTTTTAGTATATTATGCTTCAATACACATCTTCTCATAATATATTGCATGTCGTTTTTATGTCCATTTTCTCATTAATACTCAGACATCACAATATATGTTTTAGTTTTTCTTTCCATATTTTATATTTTGCTTCATACTAACCCTGTTTTGTAGGAAATACATGTAAAATATCAATCTCTTTCTTATATTAGGAAATTTTAAAATTCAATTCAATGATGTAATAGCTAGATCATTATGAAAATTTTCATTTCTTGTAATAGATTAGAATGTATGAGCATGCATATCTTTTAAAATGCTTGTTTCATGATATTTTTTTCTTTTATTTTCAAAAAATTCACGGATGGGAAACACGAATGGCGCGTGCACCATTCTAATAAGAGGTGATTAAATCCTAAGTCGACGATTCGCTCAATGGCCATAGTCAGGGTGTGAACAAAACTTATGATTTTCATCTTTTATAGAATAACATTGGATCCACATTGGGTCCCTCTTCAAAAGTCATCATATTTTTTAATATTTTCTTCTTTTATCAGGGTTTAAATTAAAATCAACTCAAAATATATATCAATGGCCATAGTCAAGATATATTGAGAGTTAATTTCATTTTAAACTCTATAAAAGCACCAAATATGTTTTATTCTTCACCTAAATTCAAATATGGTTGTTATATAATATATTCAATGACCATAGTCAGGGATATATTATATCCTCAATCTTATTTGCATTCATTTAAAGAATGAAATATGATTTTCAAATCCAATTTCACATTTTTTAGATTCATTCATCATTTAGGATAGAATTGCATCATATTTTCGAAACTCCCTTTCAAAACTCCAAGTGATTTTGAGTATGTTATCATCGCAAAATTTTACTTTTGCAAATCAAACTGACCTTTGAAAAAGATTTTTTGAAAATAACTCGCCTCCGTTTTAAAATGCGGGAAAATTCCGAAGAATGGGACTCGCCTGTCGGTACGAGGTTCAACCGTTCATGCCACCTTTAACAGGGGTAATCGAACCAAGGATCAATCTTATGCTCTGCTCTATTCAACTTGTCTAAATCATATTCTAATTTCTAAATGCACATAGAATCAGGCATGTGCTATGAATTTTCAGAAAATGCACATTTTGAAAACATGATGTTTGCTTTGAATGATTGAAATATTTAGAATAGGTATCACATGGAAAATCGTGAATTGGGATTTGAAATATACTTCTGAGAGAAATAAAAATCAATTTTGAGAAATCCTTGACATTTAGTGAAAATCGACTCTGAGAGACTTGGTTTCTCTGAATTCAAACTTGGAAATTGAAATTCTAACTTAGAAAATTTGAATTTGGAACTTGGGAAATACTTGAAATACCATTGGCAAATCCATATTCTTTTGAATAAGACTTAGAAAAATTCTAACTTCAAACTTTGAAATTGACTGCATAACTTTGGAAAATTGAGTTTATGAACTTGAAAAACACTTGAAATATTCTTTGAAATTCAATGCTTTTGGGAAAATCGATTTTGCTATAAGACTTAGGAGATTTTGAGAAAATGAACTTCTTTGAATTGGAATTTGAATTGGAATTGGCAAATGCATGAAATGAATGAATATGGATTTGAGGATTTGAGAAATACTTTTTGTATTTTTGAGAAATGCAGTGCATTTTGAAATTAGCCTAAGAGTGTAGGCTGAATGTGGCTAATGTGAAGATCATAAATCTGGGTATCATTCATATTCTGACTATGGACATAAATACGAATTCCACCAAGTTTATAAACTTCATAAAAGCTAGTGTATGTGCCATTCGTGTAGACCATAGTGAGTTTGAATATGCATGAATCATCATCCATCACACATTAACATTATTTAAAAAAATAAACTATATGCAATGCTGCCTAAGCTAAGCAGGAAATGTAAATTCTTATTCCAAAGTTTAATTTAGTTTACATCACTATTGAAATTTAAATACATGAAAAATAAAGTCTTCAATGTACCTGCAAAACTAGAAAGCTTGGTTAGTGAATATATGTTGGCTTTTCTAAATTTATCCAGCAATATCAGGAAATTGCTGGATTTTGCTAGATATAAGCCTTTTTGCCATGATTCCCTTAAATCAAAATGATAAAGTATGAAATAAAATTGAATAAATATGAAAGAGAAGATATGAAATTTCGAAATTGGGGTCAAAATGACCAAAATATCCCTAATAACAAGACTATGGCTTTAAAATTAGAGTTTTTAGAAAGATATTTGATAAAATACAAGTTTTGAAATTCAAATGCAAATAAATTAAACTAAATATGCTATGACATGATTAAAATATGAAAATTAGGGTTAGAGATTTCGAAATTGAGGACAAATGACCAAATTGCTCCCCGATAGCAAGACTATGGCCTTAAAATCAGGGTTTTCTGAAATAGATTTTGGTAAAAACTTAGGTTTTATGCACTAAATGAAATCAAATGAGCATCAAATTAAACCTAAAGCATCCTAATATGATTATGAACATGATTAAACCCTAAAAATATATGCTTATGCACGAAAATCCAAGAATATCACAAATTTTGTGATTTTAGCAGTGTTTTTGGATCTTTCAGGAACCCGGTTTTGCAATTTTATTAATTCAGCCATCAAATGGATTCCAAAATCCATAAAAATTGGTACCTGCACTTGTTATAACCCTAATGTCGAATTGGAATTATAAAAATAATTTTTTTGACATTAAATTAATCCAAAAATTGCATTAAACCCTAAAAATATGCTATTTTTGACCTAATTCACCAACCAGTCTCAATCCAAGACATGAACCAGGGGTCAAATCTCCATGGAAATTTATGAAATTTTACAGAGACAAACTAAGAAGAAAAACAGAGATTTACCAATTTACAGTTCGGAAAAAGCATCTCCGGTTAGGGAGAAACCTTTCCGGCAATCTGAGCTAAAATATATCACTCTTAACAGGGATTAAAACAGCTATTCCAGATTGAAAATATATCACTCTTAACAATGAGTACTTCAATCCGAAATAACATTATCTTTACTGTTCTAAACCTAAAACACACAGAAATTTAAGAAACTTGAAAAACCATGCATTAACTAATGTAAATCAATAAAATAAACCATAAAACAGTAAATAAAAATTATTTCTATGCTATAGAACGTAAAATAAACATGAATAAACCATGAAAATAAAATAAAAACAGGGAATCAATGGCTGGAATTTGATATCACCTTTAAAACATAGATTTAACCCATTAAAAGGGGTAAATCATATATTTTATTGGTTAATAATGTAAAGAATCATATTAAAATCAATTCTAATGGATTAAAATCTCTGTAAATCATCCAAAACAGGGTTAGATCACCTTCTTGGATCGTTCTTGCTGATTCTTGATGGTTCTTGAGGTGAAACCATGGTTGGATCTTCACAAGGAGGGGTATCTAAGCCTAGATCTAGGTTTAAAACATTAAAATCATTAAATAAAATATGAAAAAGGCAAAGGAATTCATACCTTGGAGTTGCAGCAATGGAGGAAGGGCTGGAGAGGAGAGAGAAGCTCCAAGAATCCAAAGGAAAGCAAGTTGGAAAAATCGACCCCCCTTATGCATCTATTTATAATAAAAAAATTAGGTTTAAATTTTAACACTTTTGAAAATCTTGGACTCTCTAAGGGGGGCGATTTTGGTGTGAGTTTACCTAACTAACCCTAGCCTAGATTATCCTAATTAAGTCCTAATTAACCCCTAGCTAAACCTAGAAAATCCCCAAATGTGGTGCCACTTGGCATTTTCTCACATTGGGTTTTTAAAACACCTTTAAAAACCTTTAAAAACACTAGTTTTAAAAACTAACTTTCAAAAATGAGTTTTTCAAAATGGTTTTGACTCTTCTAAACCTCTAACACTAACCAAGACATCAACTAACCCTAGTCTAGCCCTGACTGACTCGAATATGGCGCCACCCCGAGTGGGCCCTACTTGAGTTTTTCAAAAAGCGATTTTAAAACTTGAAATTTGAAGGAGTTTTCAAAAGGATTTTCAAAAGCAATTTTAAAATTAGGATTTTTGAAATGGCATAGGGTTCTAACTGAATTAGAATTCCTCTGGATATGGTGCCAACTGAGTGGGCCCACATCGAGTTTTAGAAATTTTGAAATAAACACTGAAAATGGCTTTGAAAAAGGGTTAAAATCGACATTTGAAATTCAAGATCTTTGAAAATAGGGTCTCAGGCGAACTGGAACTCCGAGTTAGAGTCCTGAACTCTTAGGACTCTGAGATTTTAGATTTTAAAAGCAAAATGAAAGAATTTTCAAAAGATTTTATCAAGAAATGATGAAATAAGTCAGAAAACACAGTCAGGGTTAGACTCCTAACTCAACCGAGCTCTAAAATAGAGTCCTGAACTCACTGGACTCTGTAAAATGACCTAAATTTTGAAAACAATCGAAAAAGACTGAAAATGGAAGTAAAACAGACTTAAAAGCCAGACTCCTGACCGGATTAGGACTCTGAGACAGAGTCCTGATCGGACTGAAACTTTCAAAAATTTGAGAAATTTGATGAATAGAGGAATTCAGAAGCGACACCACCTCAATGGGTCTCATCTGTGAATTGAAATCGATTAAAATTTGAATTTGAAATGAATCCAGATTGTTTTTCTGAGAAAATATTTCGAAATATAAAGTCCTGGGGTTGGAAAATGACAGAGTATTGAATAAAAACCCAGGTTTTGAAATTGATTTTGAAGTAAAGCTTTAAAATTCCAATCTGGATTGAATGTTTTGAAATAGGAGTGCTGGATCTCGAAAATGAGATGTAATGACATGTAATGCCATGCAATGCAATGAAATGGTATGCCGAATGCATGCAATGATATGCAATGACACATGAAATGGACAAACACTGGATGATGGTCAAAATTTGGGGTGTTTACAGATGCCCCACTTTGCTGCTAAGCCGGTTGAAAGCCGAGCTTAGTGGCAAAGAAAACACACCAAATTTGGATTATAAAAATGCCCCAGTTAGATGAATCTGACTGGGTATGAAAGAATTAGTTCAAGTGATGATGGTAGATATGAAATGGAGAATAAGGAGAAAATTTTACTTCGAAAAGAAGTGAGATTCAGGTTTTGCCCTTAACCTGGATGGGACGGGAAATACCTCGTGTAGAAACGAAGCTCAGGTTTGACCCTTAACCTGACCGGGCGGAAAATGAAATACCTCATCAAAGGAGGCCCAGGTTTATACCCTTAACCTGATTGGGCAGAAAATGGAATACCTCATCAAATGAGGCTCAGGTTTATACCCTTAACCTGATTGGGCAGAAAATGGAATACCTCATCAAATGAGGCTCAGGTTTATACCCTTATCCTGATCGGGCAGAAAATAGACGGAATCCTCGAAAGAAGAGACCGTGATGGAACCTTCAGATTTCCGCACAATGAATCCGATAGGGGTTTTACAAAAGGAAGGAAATTGGGGTCCCTAAAGTTTGAAAAGGGATTGATTTTGGGCGCCTCATTGCTGAGACTAATTAACTTTTGAAATTGCCTTTTGCTGAAATTGGTGGCTTAACCTCAAGCCGAAATTGGACTATCTATGGTGGGACAGTGGGGACACAGGGAAGTGTGCGAATCTGAGAGCCCGTGCACTCAGATTATACCAAAGAAGGGAAGGAATCTTGAAAACTCCCGTTATCAAGTCCTAAAAGGGATAACAACTGATGTCAGGATGCACCAAAGATGAACCTCAAGCTCTCGCTTCACGCCAGGATAGCTAGAAAATATTGTCAAAATGTTGAAAATTGTTGTTGATTCAAAATAATTGAAAATGTTGCACTTTGTTTTGAAAGTATTCCCTCTTTTCTACCTGAAGTATTACCTCCGACTGGGTTTAACTCTGTAGAATCAAGATTCGAATTCAAATTGCTTGTGATTGGCTTTCTTTCAAGGAAGCTATCAATTTCCTTGATATGGACGGAAAAGAAAATATTCTTGATATTGCGAGAGCTATTGGTGAAAGAATATTGATAAAAGAATTTCACAAAATTAAAGAAGATTCTTGATAGATTTGGAAATCTGATATCCTGGGATTCTTTTCTCATGATGATCTTTCTGCACTCTCTTTTTAGCAGATTGGAGCTCTCTTGGATTTTTCGGGAATTGCATCATCCTTCATTTTGGAGATGTCCTGACTTTTCTCTTTTTTTTTTCTTGGGAAGGGTACGTCACAAACTCCTTCATCTCAGAGATGTTCCGATCCTTCTTTTCTCTCAGGGATTATCTTGATAGTTATTGGCTCTTTGGTAGGAAATCTCTTGATGATAGGAGAAATTAAACACCTTTTAGGGTTTGTCGGTAGGCTCATCACACTCGCCTTCATCTCGACGGTGATCTGAACTTTCCCTGGAAGGATCCGTCACAAACTCCGTCATCTTGGAGATGATCCAAATCTTCTTTGGCCCCGGGAGTCGACTCGCTTAATTCGCCTTCATCTTGACGACAATTGAGAGATCCCTTTTGCAGATATTTAATTGCAGCTTAGGTGATTGAGGAGATATGAAAATTGAGTGGATTTTTCTGTATCACCCAGGATATTTCGACTGCTTTATTTTTCAAGAATGGTCTTTAAAAATGTGCCATTGACTGCGATCAATATCAATCACTCATGGCTTTGCAACAACATTGAATTCTCTTTGCTGACCATATCGAGGATTTATTCTTCATCCTTTTGGTTGGCCAATAGAAAGATTTTGAATTTTGAATCCTTTTTCGCGAAAGCATTGCCCTTTCGGAAGTAATAGTGGAGGTATTCTGAAGTAATAATTTTGTGCAATAAAGACTTTTGAAATCAACAAATATTTAATGACAAATTGGCAAAACTTTCTTGAAATCCTTTTGTGAAAGCGAGCATTTGAAGCACAACGCAATACATCCATGACAAAAATTCTCTTCTCCTTTCCCCAAAGGAGAAGATTCAGAAATTAGAATTGGGAATTACTCCTCTCTTCCCTGAAGAGGAGGTTTTGCAAAACGAACTTTCGAAGAGAAATTAAGCTTTCGTCAAAACTTCCTAACATTAGGCTTCTCTTATGAAAAGGGGGCCGGAATTGGTGAGGTTGGTAAATTGGTCATGAAGGAACGAGTTCATCACACTCTCCCTGAAAAGAGGGTCCTTCATGATGAAATGACCTAGTCTGAAATTATGGGGCCACAAGGAAAGCAAGTCTTCGTCGAGTCTCTCCCTATAAAAAGGGTTCCTTGTGTGAAATTTGGAATTTTGTTTTGCAAATGGTTCACAAAGACACGAGTCCCTTCAAACTCTCCCTAAAAAGGGGCTAAGTGAACGAATTGGATAGCATGCGAAAAGAGCGAGCTCCCTCGAACTCTCCCTATAAAAAGGGTCTCTCGCAAGAGAAAATAATTGAAATTGGGTATTGGGTGACTCAAAAGGGTCAAATTTTGGAAATTGGAATTTTGAAATTTGATATTTGAAATTGGAAATTGAAAATTGGAAATCTAAAAATTGGGAATTTAAAAATTGGAAATTGGAAATTGGAAATTGATTGGCTAAAAAGGTTGAAATTGTGAATTGGTTTACTGAGAATGACATGGGTTCTATAGGGATTTATCCTAAGAACGACATTGGTTCTATTGAGAACGGCATTGGTTCACTGGGAACGACATGGGTTCTGTAGGGATTCGACCTACGAACTATCTATTCCATAGGGATTTAACCTAAGGATCATAGTTTAAGAAGGAATGATTCCAACTTGTGAACTTTGAATGGACCAGGTGCTAAACTGGGTTTTTGAGGGAAGACTTGAATCGGAATTCAACTCTTCAAGGAAAACTAGATGAATTGGATTTTGAAAGAGAATTCGAGTCGGAACTCGAATCTTCTAGACCAGTTCTGAATTGGATTTAGAAGAAGATTCAAGTCGGGACTAGGATCTTCTAGACCAACTCTGAAGGAAAGGAAAACTCGGATCGGAACTCGAATCTTTGAAGGAAAACTAGATCCATCGTGGAAGGAGAAGAAATTCGAGTCGGAACTCGAATCCTGAAGGAAAGGTAGATCAATTTGGAAGGAGAAGAAATTCGAGTCGGAACCCGAATCCTGAAGGCAAACTGGATCAACTAGAAGGAGAGAAGATTCGAGTCGGAACTCGAATCTCGAAGGAAAACTAAACCGGTTAGAAGGAAAGGAAATTCGAGTCGGAACTCAAATTCCAGAGGAAAACTAGATTAACTAGAAGGAAAGAAGATTCGAGTCAGAACTCGAATCCCGAAGGAAAATTAGACCGGTTGGAAGGAAAGAAAATTCGAGTCGGAACTCGAATTCCGGAGGAAAACTAGGTTAACCAAAAGGAAAGAGGATTCGAGTCGGAACTCGAATCCCGCAGGAAAACTTAGACCGGTGTGGAAGGAAAGGAAATTCGAGTCGGAACTCGAATCCCAAAGGCAAACTTAAACCGATGTGGAAGGAAAGGAAATTCGAGTCGGAACTCGAATCTCAAAGGAAAACTAAACCGGTTAGAATGGAAAAGAAATTCGAGTCGGAACTCGAATTCCTGACGGAAAACTAGATCAATTATAAGGAAAGAAAATTCGAGTTGGAACTCGAATCCCAAAGGAAAACTAAATTAGTGGACACTGAATTTTAAAGTGTACGAGTGCAAACACCGGATTTTGAAAATGTGCCCATACAAGCATTATGTTTTGAAAAATTACCAATACGAATACCGGGTTTTGGAAGATTACCAGTACGAGCGCTGGATTTTGGAAGGTTACTAGTACGAGCACTGGATTTTAAAAGGTTACCAGTACGAGCGCTGGATTTTAAATGGTTACCAGTACGAGCACTGGGTTTTGGAAATTTACCAGCACGAACACTGAATTTTTGAAAAATTACCAGCACAACACTGGATTCTGAAGAATTACTAATTGATTTTGATGGAAAATTTTCAGTCTTCACCCTCACGATGACTTGGACAACTGTCGGGGTCTCAGGATTTATCCCTTATCCTGAATGGGTAATCGATGCAAATGCAAATTGATGCAGATGAATGCGAATGAATGCATGCAAATGCAAATGAATATAAATGGGTGAACATGCGTGCAAAATGAGAGATTTGTTTGATCCTGCCTGCATACAAGATATTTGTAGATAAAAACAAAATTTTAAAAATGCCCCAGTGTAACTGGGAAAAGAATTTTGATTATTATTGAAGAAAATTTGGAAGGATTACAAAGAATAGGGAATTGTTCAAGTATAGAATTTTTTCAAATGTCGAGCATTGATGGGATCTGGTAATTCTATTCCATCAGCATTGATGAGCCGATATGAATTGCGAGGTAGTGCCTCTTTGACAACATAAGGACCTTCCCAATTTGGCGACCATTTGCCACCCGGACGGTGCCTGAGATAAGTTGTTGATCTGAGCACTAGATCATTGACCCGAAATTTTCTCTCAATGACAGATTTTGCATATTGTCGGGCTATCCTCTGGCGATAGGATTGAGCATGCTCTGCTGCTCTGAGCCTTCTTTCATCGAGCAAATCAAGCTGTACCAGTCGCTGTTGCTGATACTGATCAAGAGGTAATTCTAGAAGTGATGCAAATTTCAGAGCAGGTTTTTGAACATGTAGAGGCAGTACTACTTCAGTTCCGTAGACAAGTTCTGACGGAGTAGCATTCGTTGGAGTTCGAATGGTGGTTCTGTATGCCCATAATGCATCGTGAATCTTTTCATGCCAGTCACGGCCCGTTTCTAAAGTTCGCTCCAGGATTCGAATCAGAATCTTGTTGGTGGCCTCTGCCTGACCATTCCCTTGAGGATAATAAGGAGCGGAAAAATGATGATGAATTTTGAACTTTGAGCAGAATGTCCTCATTCTCTCATTCTTGAAATGACTGCCATTATCCGACACAATATCATGCGATATACCGAAACGGCAAAGGATATTCTTATGGATGAAAGAAACCACGTGTCGACCTTCTACTGTGCGTAGAGTGACTGCTTCTACCCATTTAGTAAAATATTCTGTTGCGGCCAGAAAATATTTATGACCATTGGAGGCTGAAGGAGTGATGGGGCCTACGACATCGAAATCCCACATGGAAAATGGCCATGGCGAGACGACAGATTGCAAGTATGTCGCTGGCGCATGAATGGAAGGCGCATGCATCTGACATTGAACGCACTTCTTTACAAAACGATAGCAATCTTGTTGCATAGTTCTCCAATAATATCCTGCTCGGATGATTTGTTTGACGAGAGTCTGATAGCCAACATGACCACCGCAAATGCCTTCATGTGCTTCTTGCACAACTTCTTTGGCTTCTTCTTCGTCCAAACATCTGGAATACTCAGAACTGAATCCACGACGATAAAGGACGTCGGCAAGAATAAAATATCGAGCAAACATGCGTTGAATTGTTCGCTGCTCTCTCTTTGATAATTCTTGAGGAAATTCGTCAGTTTTAATGAAATTCTTGATATCATGATACCAGGGCTTCTTTTTTTGCTCAGCCTGGTTTATCTGCTCTACTGGGACGAAAGCGGGTTGATCAAGTCTGCCAATTTCAAATGAGCGACAAGATTCTCCACTTCTGAAAAACATGATGGATCCCAGATTAGCTAAATTGTCTGCAACTTGATTGAAATCTCTCTTGATATGAAAAAGTTGGAATTCTTCGAATTTGTTGGCAAGAGCTGAGACAATCTTCTGTTAAGGAAGTAATTTTTTATCTTTCACTTGCCATTCGGCCAGAACTTGATTGACGATTAACAAAGAATCGCCATAAGCATGCACTCTTTTGACATTGAAGTCCTGTAGAATTTTCAGACCTTGTATCAAAGCTTCATACTCGGCCATATTATGAGTGCACTGAAAATCCAGTTTAAGAGAAAAGGGAATCATCTCCTTCTCTGGTGTAATTAGCAGAATTCTGATTCCTATGCCTGCCATATTCTTGGAACCGTCGAAGAATAAATTCCAAATTGGGGATTGTTGAATATTGCAGATCCGCTCATCGGGGAAATCATCCTCAGCTTTAACATCCTCTGCTAGAGGAAAATCTGCTAATTGGTTTGCAATTGCTTGACCTTTGATAGATTGCTGAGAGACATATTCCAGGTCGTATTGCATTAATAGGACTTGCCATTTGGCGATTCGTCCGCTGAGAAATGGTTGTTCAAGAATATACTTGAGAGGATTTAATTTAGATAGAATCTTGACTTCAGACGCCAATAGATAATGTCTCAATTTCTGACACATCCATACCAGAGTTAAACATGTCTTCTCTATCTGAGAGTATTTCTTCTCGTAATTAATAAAGGTCTTGCTCACATAGTAAATGGCATGTTCTATCAAGCTGCCTTCTTCGTATTGCGCCAAGAATCCACCGCAAGCAACTTGATTAACTGAAATGTATAGCAATAAGGGTTTCCCTAATTCTGGCGGCTTTAAAACAGGAGGATTGAGAAGATATTTCTTGATGCGTTCGAACGACTGCTGACACTCTGGTCCCCATTCGAACCTCACTCCTTTTCTGAGCAAATGATTGAAAGGCTCACATCTCATGGCCAAATTAGAAATGAATCGCCGAATTGATTGCATGCATCCTTGAAGGCTACGCAATTCTTTGAGATTAGTCGGGGGCGGCATGCCAATGATAGCTTTGGCCTTAGCGGGATCCATTTCTATCCCCTTCTTGCTGACCAAGAAGCCTAGCAACTTGCCTGATTCGACTCCAAAGACACATTTTTGTGGATTGAGTCTTAGCTTGTAAAGAATGAGTCGCTTGAAGACTTGATTAAGAGCTTCGATGTGATTTTCCTCTTCTTTGGATTTCACCAGAATATCATCGACATATGCATCCATAGTCTTGTGCATCTGATCATGGAAAATAACAGCCATAGCGCGCTGATAAGTGGCTCCAGCATTCTTGATCCCAAAAGGCATAACCGTGTAACAGAAAGTGCCCCATGGCATGGTAAAGGATGTTTTGGATTGGTCACGAGCGGCCAACTTGATTTGATTATATCTGAAGTATCCGTCCATAAAGGAGAATATATCATGTCTGACTGTGCTATCGACTAGAAGATCAATGTTTGGGAGTGGATAGTCATCCTTCAGAGTGACTTTATTGAGATCACGGAAGTCGATACAGATTCGCACTTTCCCATTCTTCTTAGGAACTGCTACGATATTCTCCAACCAATCCGGGTAATCAATTGCTCGAATGAATCCTGCTTTAAGCAGATCCTCAAGTCCTTCCTTGACCTGTTGCTCGATTCGAGGATTCATTTTTCTCAACTTCTGCTTGACTAGTTTCGCCTCAGGCTTCAAAACGAGGCGATGCTCCACCAATTTCGGATCTAAACCTGGCATATCCTGATAGGTCCATGCGAATACTTCTTCATGCTGCTTGAGGAAATTAGTGAGCCTTTCTTTCTCTCCTGGACTCAAACCACTGCCAATCTTGAGAATTTTAGGATCGTCTTCTAATCCGATGTTGATATCCTCAGTCGAATCTTGAACTAAGGATGATGGCTCATCTTGCTTCTGAACCGATGCAAATTCTGGCAGTTCTTGAAGAGCTGAATCGAACTCTGCGGATTCTTCTGACTGCTTTGCAGTCTGACTACATTCTTTTCTTATTCTGACCTGATGAATTATTGCTGATTTCGAACAAGCTTTTGGATTAAAGACGAGCTTCTTGATAGATCGGGAAATCATTCTGAAAATTGGAGGATAAATTGATTTAGGGAAATTGCTCATCATGAAATAAATTGCTTTTGTTGAAAGTAATTGGAAAGATGAAAGAGCAAAATGATTTCAGTTTTGTGAAGATTTAATATTGAGGAGTAAAGAGACAAATGGCACCAAGATAGACAAAGGAAACTGGCAACTTTATTGAAAGATAGAATTAATCAAAATGACAATGATGAAAATGAATTGGGATATCATCCCGACAAAAGAATAGAAAA